>NC_091479.1:64592356-64843371 GCF_036971445.1 Narcine bancroftii | reverse complement strand
TCACTCACCTGCCCAGAGCCGCGCTCTCTCCCCACTTGCCCGAGCCGCGCTCTCTCCCCACTTGGCCCGAGCCGCGCTCTCTCCCCACTTGCCCGAGCCGCGCTCTTCTCACCCACTTGCCCGAGCCGCGCTCTCTCCCCACTTGCCCGAGCCGCGCTCTCTCCCCACTCAGCTGCCCGAGCCGCGCTCTCCTCCCCACTTGCCCGAGCCGCGCTCTCTCCCCACTTGCCCGAGCCGCGCTCTCTCCCCACTTGCCAGAGCCGCGCTCTCTCCGCACTCACGCTGCCCGAGCCGCGCTCTCTCCCCACTTGCCCCGAGCCGCGCTCTCTCCCCACTCAGCTGCCCGAGCCGCGCTCTCTCCCCACTTGCCCGAGCCGCGCTCTCTCCCCACTTGCCCGAGCCGCGCTCTCTCCCCACTTGCCCGAGCCGCGCTCTCTCCCACTTGCCGAGCCGCGCTCTCTCCCCACTTGCCCGAGCCGCGCTCTCTCCCCACTTGCCCGAGACCGCGCTCTCTCCCCCACTCTGCCCGAGCCGCGCTCTCTCCCCACTTGCCCGAGCCGCGCTCTCTCCCCACTTGCCCGAGCCGCGCTCTCTCCCCACTTGCCCGAGCCGCGCTCTCTCCCCACTTGCCCGAGCCGCGCTCTCTCCCCACTTGCCCGAGCCGCGCTCTCTCCCTCCACTTGCCCGAGCCGCGCTCTCTCCCCACTCAGCTGCCCGAGCCGCGCTCTCTCCCCACTCAGCTGCCCGAGCCGCGCTCTCTCCCCACTTGCCCGAGCCGCGCTCTCTCCCCACTTGCCCGAGCCGCGCTCTCTCCCCACTTGCCCGAGCCGCGCTCTCTCCCCACTTGCCCGAGCCGCGCTCTCTCCCCACTTGCCAGAGCCGCGCTCTCTCCGCACTCACCTGCCCGAGCCGCGCTCTCTCCCCACTCAGCTGCCCGAGCCGCGCTCTCTCCCCACTTGCCCGAGCCGCGCTCTCTCCCCACTTGCCCGAGCCGCGCTCTCTCCCCACTTGCCCGAGCCGCGCTCTCTCCCCACTTGCCCGAGCCGCGCTCTCTCCCCACTTGCCCGAGCCGCGCTCTCTCCCGCACTTGCCCGAGCCGCGCTCTCTCCGCACTCACCTGCCCGAGCCGCGCTCTCTCCCCACTCAGCTGCCCGAGCCGCGCTCTCTCCCCACTTGCCCGAGCCGCGCTCTCTCCCCACTTGCCCGAGCCGCGCTCTCTCCCCACTTGCCCGAGCCGCGCTCTCTCCCCACTTGCCCGAGCCGCGCTCTCTCCCCACTTGCCAGAGCCGCGCTCTCTCCGCACTCACCTGCCCGAGCCGCGCTCTCTCCCCACTCAGCTGCCCGAGCCGCGCTCTCTCCCCACTTGCCCGAGCCGCGCTCTCTCCCCACTTGCCCGAGCCGCGCTCTCTCCCCACTTGCCCGAGCCGCGCTCTCTCCCCACTTGCCCGAGCCGCGCTCTCTACCCACTTGCCCGAGCCGCGCTCTCTCCGCACTTGCCCGAGCCGCGCTCTCTCCGCACTCACCTGCCCGAGCCGCGCTCTCTCCCCACTCAGCTGCCCGAGCCGCGCTCTCTCCCCACTTGCACGAGCCGCGCTCTCTCCACACTTGCCCGAGCCGCGCTCTCTCCCCACTTGCCCGAGCCGCGCTCTCTCCCCACTTGCCCGAGCCGCGCTCTCTCCCCACTTGCCAGAGCCGCGCTCTCTCCGCACTCACCTGCCCGAGCCGCGCTCTCTCCCCACTTGCCCGAGCCGCGCTCTCTCCCCACTCAGCTGCCCGAGCCGCGCTCTCTCCCCACTTGCCCGAGCCGCGCTCTCTCCCCACTCAGCTGCCCGAGCCGCGCTCTCTCCCCACTTGCCCGAGCCACGCTCTCTCCCCACTTGCCCGAGCCGCGCTCTCTCCCCACTCAGCTGCCCGAGCCGCGCTCTCTCCCCACTTGCCAGAGCCGCGCTCTCTCCCCACTCAGCTGCCCGAGCCGCGCTCTCTCCCCACTTGCCCGAGCCACGCTCTCTCCCCACTTGCCCGAGCCGCGCTCTCTCCCCACTTGCCCGAGCCGCGCTCTCTCCCCACTCAGCTGCCCGAGCCGCGCTCTCTCCCCACTTGCCCGAGCCACGCTCTCTCCCCACTTGCCCGAGCCGCGCTCTCTCCCCACTTGCCCGAGCCGCGCTCTCTCCCCACTCAGCTGCCCGAGCCGCGCTCTCTCCCCACTTGCCCGAGCCACGCTCTCTCCCCACTTGCCCGAGCCGCGCTCTCTCCCCACTTGCCCGAGCCGCGCTCTCTCCCCACTCAGCTGCCCGAGCCGCGCTCTCTCCCCACTTGCCCGAGCCACGCTCTCTCCCCACTTGCCCGAGCCGCGCTCTCTCCCCACTTGCCCGAGCCGCGCTCTCTCCCCACTCAGCTGCCCGAGCCGCGCTCTCTCCCCATTTGCCCGAGCCACGCTCTCTCCCCACTTGCCCGAGCCGCGCTCTCTCCCCACTTGCCCGAGCCGCGCTCTCTCCCCACTCAGCTGCCCGAGCCGCGCTCTCTCCCCACTTGCCCGAGCCACGCTCTCTCCCCACTTGCCCGAGCCGCGCTCTCTCCCCACTTGCCAGAGCCGCGCTCTCTCCGCACTCACCTGCCCGAGCCGCGCTCTCTCCCCACTTGCCCGAGCCGCGCTCTCTCCCCACTTGCCCGAGCCGCGCTCTCTCCCCACTTGCCCGAGCCGCGCTCTCTCCCCACTTGCCCGAGCCGCGCTCTCTCCCCACTTGCCCGAGCCGCGCTCTCTCCCCACTTGCCCGAGCCGCGCTCTCTCCCCACTTGCCAGAGCCGCGCTCTCTCCGCACTCACCTGCCCGAGCCGCGCTCTCTCCCCACTCAGCTGCCCGAGCCGCGCTCTCTCCCCACTTGCCCGAGCCGCGCTCTCTCCCCACTTGCCAGAGCCGCGCTCTCTCCGCACTCACCTGCCCGAGCCGCGCTCTCTCCCCACTCAGCTGCCCGAGCCGCGCTCTCTCCCCACTTGCCCGAGCCGCGCTCTCTCCCCACTTGCCAGAGCCGCGCTCTCTCCGCACTCACCTGCCCGAGCCGCGCTCTCTCCCCACTCAGCTGCCCGAGCCGCGCTCTCTCCCCACTTGCCCGAGCCGCGCTCTCTCCCCACTTGCCAGAGCCGCGCTCTCTCCGCACTCACCTGCCCGAGCCGCGCTCTCTCCCCACTTGCCCGAGCCGCGCTCTCTGCCCACTTGCCCGAGCCGCGCTCTCTCCCCACTTGCCAGAGCCGCGCTCTCTCCGCACTCACCTGCCCGAGCCGCGCTCTCTCCCCACTCAGCTGCCCGAGCCGCGCTCTCTCCCCACTTGCCCGAGCCGCTCTCTCTCCCCACTTGCCAGAGCCGCGCTCTCTGCGCACTCACCTGCCCGAGCCGCGCTCTCTCCCCACTTGCCCGAGCCGCGCTCTCTCCCCACTTGCCCGAGCCGCGCTCTCTCCCCACTTGCCCGAGCCGCGCTCTCTCCCCACTTGCCCGAGCCGCGCTCTCTCCCCACTTGCCCGAGCCGCGCTCTCTCCCCACTCAGCTGCCCGAGCCGCGCTCTCTCCCCACTTGCCCGAGCCGCGCTCTCTCCCCACTTGCCCGAGCCGCGCTCTCTCCCCACTTGCCAGAGCCGCGCTCTCTCCGCACTCACCTGCCCGAGCCGCGCTCTCTCCCCACTTGCCCGAGCCGCGCTCTCTCCCCACTCAGCTGCCCGAGCCGCGCTCTCTCCCCACTTGCCCGAGCCGCGCTCTCTCCCCACTTGCCCGAGCCGCGCTCTCTCCCCACTTGCCCGAGCCGCGCTCTCTCCCCACTTGCCCGAGCCGCGCTCTCTCCCCACTTGCCCGAGCCGCGCTCTCTCCCCACTTGCCCGAACCGCGCTCTCTCCCCACTCAGCTGCCCGAGCCGCGCTCTCTCCCCACTTGCCCGAGCCGCGCTCTCTCCCCACTTGCCCGAGCCGCGCTCTCTCCCCACTTGCCCGAGCCGCGCTCTCTCCCCACTTGCCCGAGCCGCGCTCTCTCCCCACTTGCCCGAGCCGCGCTCTCTCCCCACTTGCCCGAGCCGCGCTCTCTCCCCACTCAGCTGCCCGAGCCGCGCTCTCTCCCCACTTGGCCGAGCCGCGCTCTCTCCCCACTTGCCCGAGCCGCGCTCTCTCCCCACTTGCCCGAGCCGCGCTCTCTCCCCACTTGCCCGAGCCGCGCTCTCTCCCCACTTGCCTAGCCGCGCTCTCTCCCCACTTGCCAGAGCCGCGCTCTCTCCGCACTCACCTGCCCGAGCCGCGCTCTCTCCCCACTCAGCTGCCCGAGCCGCGCTCTCTCCCCACTTGCCCGAGCCGCGCTCTCTCCCCACTTGCCCGAGCCGCGCTCTCTCCCCACTTGCCCGAGCCGCGCTCTCTCCCCACTTGCCCGAGCCGCGCTCTCTCCCCACTTGCCCGAGCCGCGCTCTCTCCGCACTTGCCCGAGCCGCGCTCTCTCCGCACTCACCTGCCCGAGCCGCGCTCTCTCCCCACTCAGCTGCCCGAGCCGCGCTCTCTCCCCACTTGCCCGAGCCGCGCTCTCTCCCCACTTGCCCGAGCCGCGCTCTCTCCCCACTTGCCCGAGCCGCGCTCTCTCCCCACTTGCCCGAGCCGCGCTCTCTCCCCACTTGCCCGAGCCGCGCTCTCTCCCCACTTGCCAGAGCCGCGCTCTCTCCGCACTCACCTGCCCGAGCCGCGCTCTCTCCCCACTCAGCTGCCCGAGCCGCGCTCTCTCCCCACTTGCCCGAGCCGCGCTCTCTCCCCACTTGCCCGAGCCGCGCTCTCTCCCCACTTGCCCGAGCCGCGCTCTCTCCCCACTTGCCCGAGCCGCGCTCTCTCCCCACTTGCCCGAGCCGCGCTCTCTCCGCACTTGCCCGAGCCGCGCTCTCTCCGCACTCACCTGCCCGAGCCGCGCTCTCTACCCACTCGGCTGCCAGAGCCACACTCTCTCCCCACTCACCTGCCAGAGCCGCACTCTCTCCCCACTCGGCTGCCAGAGCCACACTCTCTCCCCACTCACTTGCCCGAGCCGCGCTCTCTACCCACTCGGCTGCCAGAGCCACACTCTCTCCCCACTCACTTGCCCGAGCCGCGCTCTCTCCCCACTTGCCCGAGCCGCGCTCTCTCCCCACTTGCCAGAGCCGCGCTCTCTCCGCACTCACCTGCCCGAGCCGCGCTCTCTCCCCACTCAGCTGCCCGAGCCGCGCTCTCTCCCCACTTGCCCGAGCCGCGCTCTCTCCCCACTTGCCCGAGCCGCGCTCTCTCCCCACTTGCCCGAGCCGCGCTCTCTCCCCACTTGCCCGAGCCGCGCTCTCTCCGCACTTGCCCAAGCAGCGCTCTCTCCGCACTCACCTGCCCGAGCCGCGCTCTCTACCCACTCGGCTGCCAGAGCCACACTCTCTCCCCACTCACCTACCAGAGCCGCACTCTCTCCCCACTCGGCTGCCAGAGCCACACTCTCTCCCCATTCACTTGCCCGAGCCGCGCTCTCTACCCACTCGGCTGCCAGTGCCACACTCTCTCCCCACTCACTTGCCCGAGCCGCGCTCTCTACCCACTCGGCTGCCAGAGCCACACTCTCTCCCCACTCACCTGCCAGAGCCGCACTCTCTCCCCACTCGGCTGCCAGAGCCACACTCTCTCCCCACTCACTTGCCCGAGCCGCACTCTCTACCCACTCGGCTGCCAGAGCCACACTCTCTCCCCACTCACTTGCCCGAGCTGCGCTCTCTCCCCACTCACTTGCCCGAGCTGCGCTCTCTCCCCACTCAGCTGCCCGAGCCGCGCTCTCTCCCCACTTGCCCGAGCCGCGCTCTCTCCCCACTTACCCGAGCCGCGCTCTCTCCCCACTTGCCCGAGCCGCGCTCTCTCCCCACTTACCCGAGCCGCGCTCTCTCCCCACTTGCCCGAGCCGCGCTCTCTCCCCACTTGCCCGAGCCGCGCTCTCTCCCCACTTGCCCGAGCCGCGCTCTCTCCGCACTCACCTGCCCGAGCCGCGCTCTCTCCGCACTCACCTGCCCGAGCCGCGCTCTCTCCCCACTCAGCTGCCCGAGCCGCGCTCTCTCCCCACTTGCCCGAGCCGCGCTCTCTCCCCACTTGCCCGAGCCGCGCTCTCTCCCCACTTGCCCGAGCCGCGCTCTCTCCCCACTTGCCCGAGCCGCGCTCTCTCCCCACTTGCCCGAGCCGCGCTCTCTCCGCACTTGCCCGAGCCGCGCTCTCTCCGCACTCACCTGCCCGAGCCGCGCTCTCTCCCCACTCAGCTGCCCGCGCCGCGCTCTCTCCCCACTTGCCCGAGCCGCGCTCTCTCCCCACTTGCCCGAGCCGCGCTCTCTCCCCACTTGCCCGAGCCGCGCTCTCTCCCCACTTGCCCGAGCCGCGCTCTCTCCCCACTTGCCCGAGCCGCGCTCTCTCCCCACTTGCCAGAGCCGCGCTCTCTCCGCACTCACCTGCCCGAGCCGCGCTCTCTCCCCACTCAGCTGCCCGAGCCGCGCTCTCTCCCCACTTGCCCGAGCCGCGCTCTCTCCCCACTTGCCCGAGCCGCGCTCTCTCCCCACTTGCCCGAGCCGCGCTCTCTCCCCACTTGCCCGAGCCGCGCTCTCTCCCCACTTGCCCGAGCCGCGCTCTCTCCGCACTTGCCCGAGCCGCGCTCTCTCCGCACTCACCTGCCCGAGCCGCGCTCTCTCCCCACTCAGCTGCCCGAGCCGCGCTCTCTCCCCACTTGCCCGAGCCACGCTCTCTCCCCACTTGCCCGAGCCGCGCTCTCTCCCCACTTGCCCGAGCCGCGCTCTCTCCCCACTCAGCTGCCCGAGCCGCGCTCTCTCCCCACTTGCCCGAGCCACGCTCTCTCCCCACTTGCCCGAGCCGCGCTCTCTCCCCACTTGCCCGAGCCGCGCTCTCTCCCCACTCAGCTGCCCGAGCCGCGCTCTCTCCCCACTTGCCCGAGCCGCGCTCTCTCCCCACTCAGCTGCCCGAGCCGCGCTCTCTCCCCACTTGCCCGAGCCACGCTCTCTCCCCACTTGCCTGAGCCGCGCTCTCTCCCCACTCAGCTGCCCGAGCCGCGCTCTCTCCCCACTTGCCAGAGCCGCGCTCTCTCCCCACTCAGCTGCCCGAGCCGCGCTCTCTCCCCACTTGCCCGAGCCACGCTCTCTCCCCACTTGCCCGAGCCGCGCTCTCTCCCCACTTGCCCGAGCCGCGCTCCCTCCCCACTCAGCTGCCCGAGCCGCGCTCTCTCCCCACTTGCCCGAGCCACGCTCTCTCCCCACTTGCCCGAGCCGCGCTCTCTCCCCACTTGCCCGAGCCGCGCTCTCTCCCCACTCAGCTGCCCGAGCCGCGCTCTCTCCCCACTTGCCCGAGCCACGCTCTCTCCCCACTTGCCCGAGCCGCGCTCTCTCCCCTCTTGCCCGAGCCGCGCTCTCTCCCCACTCAGCTGCCCGAGCCGCGCTCTCTCCCCACTTGCCCGAGCCACGCTCTCTCCCCACTTGCCCGAGCCGCGCTCTCTCCCCACTTGCCCGAGCCGCGCTCTCTCCCCACTCAGCTGCCCGAGCCGCGCTCTCTCCCCACTTGCCCGAGCCACGCTCTCTCCCCACTTGCCCGAGCCGCGCTCTCTCCCCACTTGCCCGAGCCGCGCTCTCTCCCCACTCAGCTGCCCGAGCCGCGCTCTCTCCCCACTTGCCCGAGCCACACTCTCTCCCCACTCACCTGCCAGAGCCGCACTCTCTCCCCACTCGGCTGCCAGAGCCACACTCTCTCCCCACTCACTTGCCCGAGCCGCGCTCTCTACCCACTCGGCTGCCAGAGCCACACTCTCTCCCCACTCACTTGCCCGAGCCGCGCTCTCTCCCCACTTGCCCGAGCCGCGCTCTCTCCCCACTTGCCAGAGCCGCGCTCTCTCCGCACTCACCTGCCCGAGCCGCGCTCTCTCCCCACTCAGCTGCCCGAGCCGCGCTCTCTCCCCACTTGCCCGAGCCGCGCTCTCTCCCCACTTGCCCGAGCCGCGCTCTCTCCCCACTTGCCCGAGCCGCGCTCTCTCCCCACTTGCCCGAGCCGCGCTCTCTCCCCACTTGCCCGAGCCGCGCTCTCTCCGCACTTGCCCAAGCCGCGCTCTCTCCGCACTCACCTGCCCGAGCCGCGCTCTCTCCCCACTTGCCCGAGCCGCGCTCTCTCCCCACTTGCCCGAGCCGCGCTCTCTCCCCACTTGCCCGAGCCGCGCTCTCTCCCCACTTGCCCGAGCCGCGCTCTCTCCCCACTTGCCAGAGCCGCGCTCTCTCCGCACTCACCTGCCCGAGCCGCGCTCTCTCCCCACTTGCCCGAGCCGCGCTCTCTCCCCACTCAGCTGCCCGAGCCGCGCTCTCTCCCCACTTGCCCGAGCCGCGCTCTCTCCCCACTCAGCTGCCCGAGCCGCGCTCTCTCCCCACTTGCCCGAGCCACGCTCTCTCCCCACTTGCCCGAGCCGCGCTCTCTCCCCACTCAGCTGCCCGAGCCGCGCTCTCTCCCCACTCACCTGCCCGATCCGCGCTCTCTCCCCACTCACCTGCCCGAGCCGCGCTCTCTCCCCACTCGGCTGCCAGAGCCACACTCTCTCCCCACTCACCTGCCCGAGCCATGCTCTCTCCCCACTCAGCTGCCAGAGCCACACTCTCTCCCCACTCACCTGCCCGAGCCATGCTCTCTCCCCACTCAGCTGCCAGAGCTACACTCTCTCCCCACTCGGCTGCCAGAGCCGCACTCTCTCCCCACTCACCTGCCCGAGCCATGCTCTCTCCCCACTCAGCTGCCAGAGCCACACTCTCTCCCCACTCACCTGCCCGAGCCGCGCTCTCTCCCCACTCACCTGCCCGAGCCATGCTCTCTCCCCACTCAGCTGCCAGAGCCACACTCTCTCCCCACTCACCTGCCCGAGCCATGCTCTCTCCCCACTCAGATGCCAGAGCCACACTCTCTCCCCACTCGGCTGCCAGAGCCACACTCTCTCCCCACTCGGCTGCCAGAGCCACACTCTCTCCCCACTCACCTGCCAGAGCCGCACTCTCTCCCCACTCGGCTGCCAGAGCCACACTCTCTCCCCACTCGACTGCCAGAGCCACACTCTCTCCCCACTCGGCTGCCAGAGCCACACTCTCTCCCCACTCACCTGCCAGAGCCGCACTCTCTCCCCACTCGGCTGCCAGAGCCACACTCTCTCCCCACTCATTTGCCCGAGCCGCGCTCTCTACCTACTCGGCTGCCATAGCCACACTCTCTCCCCACTCACTTGCCCGAGCTTCGCTCTCTACCCACTCGGCTGCCAGAGCCACACTCTCTCCCCACTCACTTGCCCGAGCCACGCTCTCTCCCCACTCAGCTGCCCGAGCTGCGCTCTCTACCCACTTGCCCGAGCCGCGCTCTCTCCCCACTTGCCCGAGCCGCGCTCTCTCCCCACTCAGCTGCCAGAGCCGCACTCTCTCCCCACTCAGCTGCCAGAGCCAAACTCTCTCCCCACTCACCTGCCCGAGCCGCGCTCTCTCCCCACTCACCTGCCCGAGCCGCGCTCTCTCCCCACTCACCTGCCCGAGCCGCGCTCTCTACCCACTCGGCTGCCAGAGCCACACTCTCTCCCCACTCACTTGCCCGAGCCGCGCTCTCTACCCACTCGGCTGCCAGAGCCACACTCTCTCCCCACTCACCTGCCCGAGCCGCGCTCTCTCCCCACTCACCTGCCCGAGCCGCGTTCTCTCCCCACTTGCTCGAGCCGCGCTCTCTCCCCACTTGCCCGAGCCGCGCTCTCTCCCCACTTGCCCGAGCCGCGCTCTCTCCCCACTTGCCCGAGCCGCGCTCTCTCCCCACTTGCCCGAGCCGCGCTCTCTCCCCACTCAGCTGCCCGAGCCGCGCTCTCTCCCCACTTGCCCGAGCCGCGCTCTCTCCCCACTTGCCCGAGCCGCGCTCTCTCCCCACTTGCCCGAGCCGCGCTCTCTCCCCACTTGCCCGAGCCGCGCTCTCTCCCCACTTTCCCGAGCCACACTCTTTCCCCACTCAGCTGCCAGAGCCGCACTCTCTACCCACTCGGCTGCCAGAGCCACACTCCCTCCCCACTCACCTGCTCGAGCCGCGCTCTCTCCCCACTCACCTGCCCGAGCCGCGCTCTCTCCCCACTCACCTGCCCGAGCCGCGCTCTCTACCCACTCGGCTGCCAGAGCCGCGCTCTCTCCCCACTCACCTGCCCGAGCCATGCTCTCTCCCCACTCAGCTGCCAGAGCCACACCCTCTCCCCACTCACCTGCCCGAGCCGCGCTCTCTCCCCACTCACCTGCCCGAGCCGCGCTCTCTCCCCACTCACCTGCCCGAGCCGCGCTCTCTACCCACTCGGCTGCCAGAGCCACACTCTCTCCCCACTCACTTGCCCGAGCCGCGCTCTCTACCCACTCGGCTGCCAGAGCCACACTCTCTCCCCACTCACCTGCCCGAGCCGCGCTCTCTCCCCACTCACCTGCCCGAGCCGCGCTCTCTCCCCACTCACCTGCCCGAGCCGCGCTCTCTCCCCACTCGGCTGCCAGAGCCACACTCTCTCCCCACTCACCTGCCCGAGCCATGCTCTCTCCCCACTCAGCTGCCAGAGCCACACTCTCTCCCCACTCACCTGCCCGAGCCATGCTCTCTCCCCACTCAGCTGCCAGAGCTACACTCTCTCCCCACTCGGCTGCCAGAGCCGCACTCTCTCCCCACTCACCTGCCCGAGCCATGCTCTCTCCCCACTCAGCTGCCAGAGCCACACTCTCTCCCCACTCACCTGCCCGAGCCGCGCTCTCTCCCCACTCACCTGCCCGAGCCATGCTCTCTCCCCACTCAGCTGCCAGAGCCACACTCTCTCCCCACTCACCTGCCCGAGCCATGCTCTCTCCCCACTCAGATGCCAGAGCCACACTCTCTCCCCACTCGGCTGCCAGAGCCACACTCTCTCCCCACTCGGCTGCCAGAGCCACACTCTCTCCCCACTCACCTGCCAGAGCCGCACTCTCTCCCCACTCGGCTGCCAGAGCCACACTCTCTCCCCACTCGGCTGCCAGAGCAACACTCTCTCCCCACTCGGCTGCCAGAGCCACACTCTCTCCCCACTCACCTGCCAGTGCCGCACTCTCTCCCCACTCGGCTGCCAGAGCCACACTCTCTCCCCACTCATTTGCCCGAGCCGCGCTCTCTACCTACTCGGCTGCCATAGCCACACTCTCTCCCCACTCACTTGCCCGAGCTTCGCTCTCTACCCACTCGGCTGCCAGAGCCACACTCTCTCCCCACTCACTTGCCCGAGCCGCGCTCTCTCCCCACTCAGCTGCCCGAGCTGCGCTCTCTCCCCACTTGCCCGAGCCGCGCTCTCTCCCCACTTGCCCGAGCCGCGCTCTCTCCCCACTCAGCTGCCAGAGCCGCACTCTCTCCCCACTCAGCTGCCAGAGCCAAACTCTCTCCCCACTCACCTGCCCGAGCCGCGCTCTCTCCCCACTCACCTGCCCGAGCCGCGCTCTCTCCCCACTCACCTGCCCGAGCCGCGCTCTCTACCCACTCGGCTGCCAGAGCCACACTCTCTCCCCACTCACTTGCCCGAGCCGCGCTCTCTACCCACTCGGCTGCCAGAGCCACACTCTCTCCCCACTCACCTGCCCGAGCCGCGCTCTCTCCCCACTCACCTGCCCGAGCCGCGCTCTCTCCCCACTTGCCCGAGCCGCGCTCTCTCCCCACTTGCCCGAGCCGCGCTCTCTCCCCACTTGCCCGAGCCGCGCTCTCTCCCCACTTGCCCGAGCCGCGCTCTCTCCCCACTTGCCCGAGCCGCGCTCTCTTCCCACTCAGCTGCCCGAGCCGCGCTCTCTCCCCACTTGCCCGAGCCGCGCTCTCTCCCCACTTGCCCGAGCCGCGCTCTCTCCCCACTTGCCCGAGCCGCGCTCTCTCCCCACTTGCCCGAGCCGCGCTCTCTCCCCACTTGCCCGAGCCGCGCTCTCTCCCCACTTGCCCGAGCCGCGCTCTCTCCCCACTTGCCAGAGCCGCGCTCTCTCCCCACTCAGCTGCCAGAGCCACACTCTCTCCCCACTCGGCTGCCAGAGCCACACTCTCTCCCCACTCGGCTGCCAGAGCCACACTCTCTCCCCACTCACCTGCCAGAGCCGCAATCTCTCCACACTCGGCTGCCAGAGCCACACTCTCTCCCCACTCGGCTGCCAGAGCCACACTCTCTCCCCACTCGGCTGCCAGAGCCACACTCTCTCCCCACTCACCTGCCAGAGCCGCACTCTCTCCCCACTCGGCTGCCAGAGCCACACTCTCTCCCCACTCACTTGCCCGAGCCGCGCTCTCTACCCACTCGGCTGCCAGAGCCACACTCTCTCCCCACTCACCTGCCAGAGCCGCACTCTCTCCCCACTCGGCTGCCAGAGCCACACTCTCTCCCCACTCACTTGCCCGAGCCGCGCTCTCTACCCACTCGGCTGCCAGAGCCACACTCTCTCCCCACTCACTTGCCCGAGCTGCGCTCTCTCCCCACTCAGCTGCCCGAGCCGCGCTCTCTCCCCACTTGCCCGAGCCGCGCTCTCTCCCCACTTGCCCGAGCCGCGCTCTCTCCCCACTTGCCCGAGCCGCGCTCTCTCCCCACTTGCCCGAGCCGCGCTCTCTCCCCACTTGCCCGAGCCGCGCTCTCTCCCCACTCAGCTGCCCGAGCCGCGCTCTCTCCCCACTTGCCCGAGCCGCGCTCTCTCCCCACTTGCCCGAGCCGCGCTCTCTCCCCACTTGCCCGAGCCGCGCTCTCTCCCCACTTGCCCGAGCCGCGCTCTCTCCCCACTTGCCCGAGCCGCGCTCTCTCCCCACTTGCCCGAGCCGCGCTCTCTCCCCACTCAGCTGCCCGAGCCGCGCTCTCTCCCCACTTGCCCGAGCCGCGCTCTCTCCCCACTTGCCCGAGCCGCGCTCTCTCCCCACTTGCCCGAGCCGCGCTCTCTCCGCACTCACCTGCCCGAGCCGCGCTCTCTCCCCACTTGCCCGAGCCGCGCTCTCTCCCCACTTGCCCGAGCCGCGCTCTCTCCCCACTCAGCTGCCCGAGCCGCGCTCTCTCCCCACTTGCCCGAGCCGCGCTCTCTCCCCACTTGCCCGAGCCGCGCTCTCTCCCCACTTGCCAGAGCCGCGCTCTCTCCGCACTCACCTGCCCGAGCCGCGCTCTCTCCCCACTCGGCTGCCAGAGCCACACTCTCTCCCCACTCACCTGCCCGAGCCATGCTCTCTCCCCACTCAGCTGCCAGAGCCACACTCTCTCCCCACTCGGCTGCCAGAGCCGCGCTCTCTCCCCACTCACCTGCCCGAGCCATGCTCTCTCCCAACTCAGCTGCCAGAGCCACACTCTCTCCCCAATCACCTGCCCGAGCCGCGCTCTCTCCCCACTCACCTGCCTGAGCCATGCTCTCTCCCCACTCAGCTGCCAGAGCCACACTCTCTCCCCACTCACCTGCCCGAGCCACGCTCTCTCCCCACTCAGCTGCCAGAGCCACACTCTCTCCCCACTCGGCTGCCAGAGCCACACTCTCTCCCCACTCGGCTGCCAGAGCCACACTCTCTCCCCACTCACCTGCCAGAGCCGCACTCTCTCCCCACTCGGCTGCCAGAGCCACACTCTCTCCCCACTCGGCTGCCAGAGCCACACTCTCTCCCCACTCGGCTGCCAGAGCCACACTCTCTCCCCACTCACCTGCCAGAGCCGCACTCTCTCCCCACTCGGCTGCCAGAGCCGCGCTCTCTCCCCACTCACCTGCCCGAGCCATGCTCTCTCCCAACTCAGCTGCCAGAGCCACACTCTCTCCCCAATCACCTGCCCGAGCCGCGCTCTCTCCCCACTCACCTGCCTGAGCCATGCTCTCTCCCCACTCAGCTGCCAGAGCCACACTCTCTCCCCACTCACCTGCCCGAGCCACGCTCTCTCCCCACTCAGCTGCCAGAGCCACACTCTCTCCCCACTCGGCTGCCAGAGCCACACTCTCTCCCCACTCGGCTGCCAGAGCCACACTCTCTCCCCACTCACCTGCCAGAGCCGCACTCTCTCCCCACTCGGCTGCCAGAGCCACACTCTCTCCCCACTCGGCTGCCAGAGCCACACTCTCTCCCCACTCGGCTGCCAGAGCCACACTCTCTCCCCACTCACTTGCCCGAGCCGCGCTCTCTCCCCACTCAGCTGCCCGAGCTGCGCTCTCTCCCCACTTGCCCGAGCCGCGCTCTCTCCCCACTTGCCCGAGCCGCGCTCTCTCCCCACTCAGCTGCCAGAGCCGCACTCTCTCCCCACTCAGCTGCCAGAGCCAAACTCTCTCCCCACTCACCTGCCCGAGCCGCGCTCTCTCCCCACTCACCTGCCCGAGCCGCGCTCTCTCCCCACTCACCTGCCCGAGCCGCGCTCTCTACCCACTCGGCTGCCAGAGCCACACTCTCTCCCCACTCACTTGCCCGAGCCGCGCTCTCTACCCACTCGGCTGCCAGAGCCACACTCTCTCCCCACTCACCTGCCCGAGCCGCGCTCTCTCCCCACTCACCTGCCCGAGCCGCGCTCTCTCCCCACTTGCCCGAGCCGCGCTCTCTCCCCACTTGCCCGAGCCGCGCTCTCTCCCCACTTGCCCGAGCCGCGCTCTCTCCCCACTTGCCCGAGCCGCGCTCTCTCCCCACTTGCCCGAGCCGCGCTCTCTTCCCACTCAGCTGCCCGAGCCGCGCTCTCTCCCCACTTGCCCGAGCCGCGCTCTCTCCCCACTTGCCCGAGCCGCGCTCTCTCCCCACTTGCCCGAGCCGCGCTCTCTCCCCACTTGCCCGAGCCGCGCTCTCTCCCCACTTGCCCGAGCCGCGCTCTCTCCCCACTTGCCCGAGCCGCGCTCTCTCCCCACTTGCCAGAGCCGCGCTCTCTCCCCACTCAGCTGCCAGAGCCACACTCTCTCCCCACTCGGCTGCCAGAGCCACACTCTCTCCCCACTCGGCTGCCAGAGCCACACTCTCTCCCCACTCACCTGCCAGAGCCGCAATCTCTCCACACTCGGCTGCCAGAGCCACACTCTCTCCCCACTCGGCTGCCAGAGCCACACTCTCTCCCCACTCGGCTGCCAGAGCCACACTCTCTCCCCACTCACCTGCCAGAGCCGCACTCTCTCCCCACTCGGCTGCCAGAGCCACACTCTCTCCCCACTCACTTGCCCGAGCCGCGCTCTCTACCCACTCGGCTGCCAGAGCCACACTCTCTCCCCACTCACCTGCCAGAGCCGCACTCTCTCCCCACTCGGCTGCCAGAGCCACACTCTCTCCCCACTCACTTGCCCGAGCCGCGCTCTCTACCCACTCGGCTGCCAGAGCCACACTCTCTCCCCACTCACTTGCCCGAGCTGCGCTCTCTCCCCACTCAGCTGCCCGAGCCGCGCTCTCTACCCACTTGCCCGAGCCGCGCTCTCTCCCCACTTGCCCGAGCCGCGCTCTCTCCCCACTTGCCCGAGCCGCGCTCTCTCCCCACTTGCCCGAGCCGCGCTCTCTCCCCACTTGCCCGAGCCGCGCTCTCTCCCCACTCAGCTGCCCGAGCCGCGCTCTCTCCCCACTTGCCCGAGCCGCGCTCTCTCCCCACTTGCCCGAGCCGCGCTCTCTCCCCACTTGCCCGAGCCGCGCTCTCTCCCCACTTGCCCGAGCCGCGCTCTCTCCCCACTTGCCCGAGCCGCGCTCTCTCCCCACTTGCCCGAGCCGCGCTCTCTCCCCACTCAGCTGCCCGAGCCGCGCTCTCTCCCCACTTGCCCGAGCCGCGCTCTCTCCCCACTTGCCCGAGCCGCGCTCTCTCCCCACTTGCCCGAGCCGCGCTCTCTCCGCACTCACCTGCCCGAGCCGCGCTCTCTCCCCACTTGCCCGAGCCGCGCTCTCTCCCCACTTGCCCGAGCCGCGCTCTCTCCCCACTCAGCTGCCCGAGCCGCGCTCTCTCCCCACTTGCCCGAGCCGCGCTCTCTCCCCACTTGCCCGAGCCGCGCTC
Organism: Narcine bancroftii; assembly: GCF_036971445.1. Classification (NCBI taxonomy): domain Eukaryota; kingdom Metazoa; phylum Chordata; class Chondrichthyes; order Torpediniformes; family Narcinidae; genus Narcine; species Narcine bancroftii. Next base: position 64,827,384 of record NC_091479.1, on the reverse strand, counting down.
TCTCCCCACTTGCCAGAGCCGCGCTCTCTCCGCACTCACCTGCACGAGCCGCGCTCTCTCCCCACTCGGCTGCCAGAGCCACACTCTCTCCCCACTCACCTGCCCGAGCCATGCTCTCTCCCCACTCAGCTGCCAGAGCCACACTCTCTCCCCACTCGGCTGCCAGAGCCGCGCTCTCTCCCCACTCACCTGCCCGAGCCATGCTCTCTCCCAACTCAGCTGCCAGAGCCACACTCTCTCCCCAATCACCTGCCCGAGCCGCGCTCTCTCCCCACTCACCTGCCTGAGCCATGCTCTCTCCCCACTCAGCTGCCAGAGCCACACTCTCTCCCCACTCACCTGCCCGAGCCACGCTCTCTCCCCACTCAGCTGCCAGAGCCACACTCTCTCCCCACTCGGCTGCCAGAGCCACACTCTCTCCCCACTCGGCTGCCAGAGCCACACTCTCTCCCCACTCACCTGCCAGAGCCGCACTCTCTCCCCACTCGGCTGCCAGAGCCACACTCTCTCCCCACTCGGCTGCCAGAGCCACACTCTCTCCCCACTCGGCTGCCAGAGCCACACTCTCTCCCCACTCACCTGCCAGAGCCGCACTCTCTCCCCACTCGGCTGCCAGAGCCACACTCTCTCCCCACTCACTTGCCCGAGCCGCGCTCTCTACCCACTCGGCTGCCAGAGCCACACTCTCTCCCCACTCACCTGCCAGAGTGGCACTCTCTCCCCACTCGGCTGCCAGAGCCACACTCTCTCCCCACTCACTTGCCCGAGCCGCGCTCTCTACCCACTCGGCTGCCAGAGCCACACTCTCTCCCCACTCACTTGCCCGAGCTGCGCTCTCTCCCCACTCAGCTGCCCGAGCCGCGCTCTCTCCCCACTTGCCCGAGCCGCGCTCTCTCCCCACTTGCCCGAGCCGCGCTCTCTCCCCACTTGCCCGAGCCGCGCTCTCTCCCCACTTGCCCGAGCCGCGCTCTCTCCCCACTTGCCCGAGCCGCGCTCTCTCCCCACTTGCCCGAGCCGCGCTCTCTCCCCACTTGCCCGAGCCGCGCTCTCTCCCCACTTGCCCGAGCCGCGCTCTCTCCCCACTTGCCCGAGCCGCGCTCTCTCCCCACTTGCCCGAGCCGCGCTCTCTCCCCACTTGCCCGAGCCGCGCTCTCTCCGCACTTGCCCGAGCCGCGCTCTCTCCGCACTCACCTGCCCTAGCCGCGCTCTCTCCCCACTCAGCTGCCCGAGCCGCGCTCTCTCCCCACTTGCCCGAGCCGCGCTCTCTCCCCACTTGCCAGAGCCGCGCTCTCTCCGCACTCACCTGCCCGAGCCGCGCTCTCTCCCCACTTGCCCGAGCCGCGCTCTCTCCCCACTTGCCCGAGCCGCGCTCTCTCCCCACTCAGCTGCCCGAGCCGCGCTCTCTCCCCACTTGCCCGAGCCGCGCTCTCTCCCCACTTGCCCGAGCCGCGCTCTCTCCCCACTTGCCCGAGCCGCGCTCTCTCCCCACTCACTTGCCCGAGCCGCGCTCTCTCCCCACTCAGCTGCCCGAGCTGCGCTCTCTCCCCACTTGCCCGAGCCGCGCTCTCTCCCCACTTGCCCGAGCCGCGCTCTCTCCCCACTCAGCTGCCAGAGCCGCACTCTCTCCCCACTCAGCTGCCAGAGCCAAACTCTCTCCCCACTCACCTGCCCGAGCCGCGCTCTCTCCCCACTCACCTGCCCGAGCCGCGCTCTCTCCCCACTCACCTGCCCGAGCCGCGCTCTCTACCCACTCGGCTGCCAGAGCCACACTCTCTCCCCACTCACTTGCCCGAGCCGCGCTCTCTACCCACTCGGCTGCCAGAGCCACCCTCTCTCCCCACTCACCTGCCCGAGCCGCGCTCTCTCCCCACTCACCTGCCCGAGCCGCGCTCTCTCCCCACTTGCCCGAGCCGCGCTCTCTCCCCACTTGCCCGAGCCGCGCTCTCTCCCCACTTGCCCGAGCCGCGCTCTCTCCCCACTTGCCCGAGCCGCGCTCTCTCCCCACTTGCCCGAGCCGCGCTCTCTGCCCACTCAGCTGCCCGAGCCGCGCTCTCTCCCCACTTGCCCGAGCCGCGCTCTCTCCCCACTTGCCCGAGCCGCGCTCTCTCCCCACTTGCCCGAGCCGCGCTCTCTCCCCACTTGCCCGAGCCGCGCTCTCTCCCCACTTGCCCGAGCCGCGCTCTCTCCCCACTTGCCCGAGCCGCGCTCTCTCCCCACTTGCCAGAGCCGCGCTCTCTCCCCACTCAGCTGCCAGAGCCACACTCTCTCCCCACTCGGCTGCCAGAGCCACACTCTCTCCCCACTCGGCTGCCAGAGCCACACTCTCTCCCCACTCACCTGCCAGAGCCGCAATCTCTCCACACTCGGCTGCCAGAGCCACACTCTCTCCCCACTCGGCTGCCAGAGCCACACTCTCTCCCCACTCGGCTGCCAGAGCCACACTCTCTCCCCACTCACCTGCCAGAGCCGCACTCTCTCCCCACTCGGCTGCCAGAGCCACACTCTCTCCCCACTCACTTGCCCGAGCCGCGCTCTCTACCCACTCGGCTGCCAGAGCCACACTCTCTCCCCACTCACCTGCCAGAGCCGCACTCTCTCCCCACTCGGCTGCCAGAGCCACACTCTCTCCCCACTCACTTGCCCGAGCCGCGCTCTCTACCCACTCGGCTGCCAGAGCCACACTCTCTCCCCACTCACTTGCCCGAGCTGCGCTCTCTCCCCACTCAGCTGCCCGAGCCGCGCTCTCTCCCCACTTGCCCGAGCCGCGCTCTCTCCCCACTTGCCCGAGCCGCGCTCTCTCCCCACTTGCCCGAGCCGCGCTCTCTCCCCACTTGCCCGAGCCGCGCTCTCTCCCCACTTGCCCGAGCCGCGCTCTCTCCCCACTCAGCTGCCCGAGCCGCGCTCTCTCCCCACTTGCCCGAGCCGCGCTCTCTCCCCACTTGCCCGAGCCGCGCTCTCTCCCCACTTGCCCGAGCCGCGCTCTCTCCCCACTTGCCCGAGCCGCGCTCTCTCCCCACTTGCCCGAGCCGCGCTCTCTCCCCACTTGCCCGAGCCGCGCTCTCTCCCCACTCAGCTGCCCGAGCCGCGCTCTCTCCCCACTTGCCCGAGCCGCGCTCTCTCCCCACTTGCCCGAGCCGCGCTCTCTCCCCACTTGCCCGAGCCGCGCTCTCTCCGCACTCACCTGCCCGAGCCGCGCTCTCTCCCCACTTGCCCGAGCCGCGCTCTCTCCCCACTTGCCCGAGCCGCGCTCTCTCCCCACTCAGCTGCCCGAGCCGCGCTCTCTCCCCACTTGCCCGAGCCGCGCTCTCTCCCCACTTGCCCGAGCCGCGCTCTCTCCCCACTTGCCAGAGCCGCGCTCTCTCCGCACTCACCTGCCCGAGCCGCGCTCTCTCCCCACTCGGCTGCCAGAGCCACACTCTCTCCCCACTCACCTGCCCGAGCCATGCTCTCTCCCCACTCAGCTGCCAGAGCCACACTCTCTCCCCACTCGGCTGCCAGAGCCGCGCTCTCTCCCCACTCACCTGCCCGAGCCATGCTCTCTCCCAACTCAGCTGCCAGAGCCACACTCTCTCCCCAATCACCTGCCCGAGCCGCGCTCTCTCCCCACTCACCTGCCTGAGCCATGCTCTCTCCCCACTCAGCTGCCAGAGCCACACTCTCTCCCCACTCACCTGCCCGAGCCACGCTCTCTCCCCACTCAGCTGCCAGAGCCACACTCTCTCCCCACTCGGCTGCCAGAGCCACACTCTCTCCCCACTCGGCTGCCAGAGCCACACTCTCTCCCCACTCACCTGCCAGAGCCGCACTCTCTCCCCACTCGGCTGCCAGAGCCACACTCTCTCCCCACTCGGCTGCCAGAGCCACACTCTCTCCCCACTCGGCTGCCAGAGCCACACTCTCTCCCCACTCACCTGCCAGAGCCGCACTCTCTCCCCACTCGGCTGCCAGAGCCACACTCTCTCCCCACTCACTTGCCCGAGCCGCGCTCTCTACCCACTCGGCTGCCAGAGCCACACTCTCTCCCCACTCACCTGCCAGAGTGGCACTCTCTCCCCACTCGGCTGCCAGAGCCACACTCTCTCCCCACTCACTTGCCCGAGCCGCGCTCTCTACCCACTCGGCTGCCAGAGCCACACTCTCTCCCCACTCACTTGCGCGAGCTGCGCTCTCTCCCCACTCAGCTGCCCGAGCCGCGCTCTCTCCCCACTTGCCCGAGCCGCGCTCTCTCCCCACTTGCCCGAGCCGCGCTCTCTCCCCACTTGCCCGAGCCGCGCTCTCTCCCCACTTGCCCGAGCCGCGCTCTCTCCCCACTTGCCCGAGCCGCGCTCTCTCCCCACTTGCCCGAGCCGCGCTCTCTCCCCACTCAGCTGCCCGAGCCGCGCTCTCTCCCCACTTGCCCGAGCCGCGCTCTCTCCCCACTTGCCCGAGCCGCGCTCTCTCCCCACTTGCCCGAGCCGCGCTCTCTCCCCACTTGCCCGAGCCGCGCTCTCTCCCCACTTGCCCGAGCCGCGCTCTCTCCCCACTTGCCCGAGCCGCGCTCTCTCCCCACTCAGCTGCCCGAGCCGCGCTCTCTCCCCACTTGCCCGAGCCGCGCTCTCTCCCCACTTGCCCGAGCCGCGCTCTCTCCCCACTTGCCCGAGCCGCGCTCTCTCCCCACTTGCCCGAGCCGCGCTCTCTCCCCACTTGCCCGAGCCGCGCTCTCTCCCCACTTGCCCGAGCCGCGCTCTCTCCGCACTCACCTGCCCGAGCCGCGCTCTCTCCCCACTTGCCCGAGCCGCGCTCTCTCCCCACTTGCCCGAGCCGCGCTATCTCCCCACTTGCCCGAGCCGCGCTCTCTCCCCACTTGCCCGAGCCGCGCTCTCTCCCCACTTGCCAGAGCCGCGCTCTCTCCGCACTCACCTGCCCGAGCCGCGCTCTCTCCCCACTTGCCCGAGCCGCGCTCTCTCCCCACTTGCCCGAGCCGCGCTCTCTCCCCACTCAGCTGCCCGAGCCGCGCTCTCTCCCCACTTGCCCGAGCCGCGCTCTCTCCCCACTTGCCCGAGCCGCGCTCTCTCCCCACTTGCCCGAGCCGCGCTCTCTCCCCACTTGCCCGAGCTGCGCTCTCTCCCCACTTGCCCGAGCCGCGCTCTCTCCCCACTCAGCTGCCCGAGCCGCGCTCTCTCCCCACTTGCCCGAGCCGCGCTCTCTCCCCACTTGCACGAGCCGCGCTCTCTCCCCACTTGCCCGAGCCGCGCTCTCTCCCCACTTGCCCGAGCCGCGCTCTCTCCCCACTTGCCCGAGCCGCGCTCTCTCCCCACTTGCCCGAGCCGCGCTCTCTCCCCACTTGCCCGAGCCGCGCTCTCTCCCCACTCAGCTGCCCGAGCCGCGCTCTCTCCCCACTTGCCCGAGCCGCGCTCTCTCCCCACTTGCCCGAGCCGCGCTCTCTCCCCACTTGCCAGAGCCGCGCTCTCTCCGCACTCACCTGCCCGAGCCGCGCTCTCTCCCCACTTGCCCGAGCCGCGCTCTCTCCCCACTTGCCCGAGCCGCGCTCTCTCCCCACTCAGCTGCCCGAGCCGCGCTCTCTCCCCACTTGCCCGAGCCGCGCTCTCTCCCCACTTACCCAAGCCGCGCTCTCTCCCCACTTGCCCGAGCCGCGCTCTCTCCCCTCTTGCCAGAGCCGCGCTCTCTCCGCACTCACCTGCCCAAGCCGCGCTCTCTCCCCAGTCGGCTGCCAGAGCCACACTCTCTCCCCACTCACCTGCCCGAGCCATGCTCTCTCCCCACTCAGCTGCCAGAGCCACACGCTCTCCCCACTCGGCTTCCAGAGCCGCACTCTCTCCCCACTCACCTGCCCGAGCCATGCTCTCTCCCCACTCAGCTGCCAGAGCCACACTCTCTCCCCACTCACCTGCCCGAGCCGCGCTCTCTCCCCACTCACCTGCCCGAGCCATGCTCTCTCCCCACTCAGCTGCCAGAGCCACACTCTCTCCCCACTCACCTGCCCGAGCCACGCTCTCTCCCCACTCAGCTGCCAGAGCCACACTCTCTCCCCACTCGGCTGCCAGAGCCACACTCTCTCCCCACTCGGCTGCCAGAGCAACACTCTCTCCCCACTCACCTGCCAGAGCCGCACTCTCTCCCCACTCGGCTGCCAGAGCCACACTCTCTCCCCACTCGGCTACCAGAGCCACACTCTCTCCCCACTCGGCTGCCAGAGCCACACTCTCTCCCCACTCACCTGCCAGAGCCGCACTCTCTCCCCACTCGGCTGCCAGAGCCACACTCTCTCCCCACTCACTTGCACGAGCCGCGCTCTCTACCCACTCGGCTGCCAGAGCCACACTCTCTCCCCACTCACCTGCCAGAGTGGCACTCTCTCCCCACTCGGCTGCCAGAGCCACACTCTCTCCCCACTCACTTGCCCGAGCCGCGCTCTCTACCCACTCGGCTGCCAGAGCCACACTCTCTCCCCACTCAGTTGCCCGAGCTGCGCTCTCTACCCACTCAGCTGCCCGAGCCGCGCTCTCTCCCCACTTACCCGAGCCGCGCTCTCTCCCCACTTGCCCGAGCCGCGCTCTCTCCCCACTTGCCCGAGCCGCGCTCTCTCCCCACTTGCCCGAGCCGCGCTCTCTCCCCACTTGCCCGAGCCGCGCTCTCTCCCCACTTGCCCGAGCCGCGCTCTCTCCCCACTCAGCTGCCCGAGCCGCGCTCTCTCCCCACTTGCCCGAGCCGCGCTCTCTCCCCACTTGCCCGAGCCGCGCTCTCTCCCCACTTGCCCGAGCCGCGCTCTCTCCCCACTTGCCCGAGCCGCGCTTTCTCCCCACTTGCCCGAGCCGCGCTCTCTCCCCACTTGCCCGAGCCGCGCTCTCTCCCCACTCAGCTGCCCGAGCCGCGCTCTCTCCCCACTTGCCCGAGCCGCGCTCTCTCCCCACTCAGCTGCCCGAGCCGCGCTCTCTCCCCACTTGCCCGAGCCGCGCTCTCTCCCCACTTGCCAGAGCCGCGCTCTCTCCGCACTCACCTGCCCGAGCCGCGCTCTCTCCCCACTCAGCTGCCCGAGCCGCGCTCTCTCCCCACTTGCCCGAGCCGCGCTCTCTCCCCACTTGCCCGAGCCGCGCTCTCTCCCCACTTGCCCGAGCCGCGCTCTCTCCCCACTTGCCCGAGCCGCGCTCTCTCCCCACTTGCCCGAGCCGCGCTCTCTCCGCACTTGCCCGAGCCGCGCTCTCTCCGCACTCACCTGCCCTAGCCGCGCTCTCTCCCCACTCAGCTGCCCGAGCCGCGCTCTCTCCCCACTTGCCCGAGCCGCGCTCTCTCCCCACTTGCCCGAGCCGCGCTCTCTCCCCACTTGCCCGAGCCGCGCTCTCTCCCCACTTGCCCGAGCCGCGCTCTCTCCCCACTTGCCCGAGCCGCGCTCTCTCCCCACTTGCCCGAGCCGCGCTCTCTCCCCACTTGCCAGAGCCGCGCTCTCTCCGCACTCACCTGCCCGAGCCGCGCTCTCTCCCCACTCAGCTGCCCGAGCCGCGCTCTCTCCCCACTTGCCCGAGCCGCGCTCTCTCCCCACTTGCCCGTGCCGCGCTCTCTCCCCACTTGCCCGAGCCGCGCTCTCTCCCCACTTGCCCGAGCCGCGCTCTCTCCCCACTTGCCCGAGCCGCGCTCTCTCCGCACTTGCCCGAGCCGCGCTCTCTCCGCACTCACCTGCCCGAGCCGCGCTCTCTCCCCACTCAGCTGCCCGAGCCGCGCTCTCTCCCCACTTGCCCGAGCCGCGCTCTCTCCCCACTTGCCCGAGCCGCGCTCTCTCCCCACTTGCCCGAGCCGCGCTCTCTCCCCACTTGCCCGAGCCGCGCTCTCTCCCCACTTGCCAGAGCCGCGCTCTCTCCGCACTCACCTGCCCGAGCCGCGCTCTCTCCCCACTTGCCCGAGCCGCGCTCTCTCCCCACTCAGCTGCCCGAGCCGCGCTCTCTCCCCACTTGCCCGAGCCGCGCTCTCTCCCCACTCAGCTGCCCGAGCCGCGCTCTCTCCCCACTTGCCCGAGCCACGCTCTCTCCCCACTTGCCCGAGCCGCGCTCTCTCCCCACTCAGCTGCCCGAGCCGCGCTCTCTCCCCACTTGCCAGAGCCGCGCTCTCTCCCCACTCAGCTGCCCGAGCCGCGCTCTCTCCCCACTTGCCCGAGCCACGCTCTCTCCCCACTTGCCCGAGCCGCGCTCTCTCCCCACTTGCCCGAGCCGCGCTCTCTCCCCACTCAGCTGCCCGAGCCGCGCTCTCTCCCCACTTGCCCGAGCCACGCTCTCTCCCCACTTGCCCGAGCCGCGCTCTCTCACCACTTGCCCGAGCCGCGCTCTCTCCCCACTCAGCTGCCCGAGCCGCGCTCTCTCCCCACTTGCCCGAGCCACGCTCTCTCCCCACTTGCCCGAGCCGCGCTCTCTCCCCACTTGCCCGAGCCGCGCTCTCTCCCCACTCAGCTGCCCGAGCCGCGCTCTCTCCCCACTTGCCCGAGCCACGCTCTCTCCCCACTTGCCCGAGCCGCGCTCTCTCCCCACTTGCCCGAGCCGCGCTCTCTCCCCACTCAGCTGCCCGAGCCGCGCTCTCTCCCCACTTGCCCGAGCCACGCTCTCTCCCCACTTACCCGAGCCGCGCTCTCTCCCCACTTGCCCGAGCCGCGCTCTCTCCCCACTCAGCTGCCCGAGCCGCGCTCTCTCCCCACTTGCCCGAGCCACGCTCTCTCCCCACTTGCCCGAGCCGCGCTCTCTCCCCACTTGCCAGAGCCGCGCTCTCTCCGCACTCACCTGCCCGAGCCGCGCTCTCTCCCCACTTGCCCGAGCCGCGCTCTCTCCCCACTTGCCCGAGCCGCGCTCTCTCCCCACTTGCCCGAGCCGCTCTCTCTCCCCACTTGCCCGAGCCGCGCTCTCTCCCCACTTGCCCGAGCCGCGCTCTCTCCCCACTTGCCCGAGCCGCGCTCTCTCCCCACTCGGCTGCCAGAGCCACACTCTCTCCCCACTCACCTGCCAGAGTGGCACACTCTCCCCACTCGGCTGCCAGAGCCACACTCTCTCCCCACTCACTTGCCCGAGCCGCGCTCTCTACCCACTCGGCTGCCAGAGCCACACTCTCTCCCCACTCAGTTGCCCGAGCTGCGCTCTCTCCCCACTCAGCTGCCCGAGCCGCGCTCTCTCCCCACTTACCCGAGCCGCGCTCTCTCCCCACTTGCCCGAGCCGCGCTCTCTCCCCACTTGCCCGAGCCGCGCTCTCTCCCCACTTGCCCGAGCCGCGCTCTCTCCCCACTGCCCGAGCCGCGCTCTCTCCCCACTTGCCCGAGCCGCGCTCTCTCCCCACTCAGCTGCCCGAGCCGCGCTCTCTCCCCACTTGCCCGAGCCGCGCTCTCTCCCCACTTGCCCGAGCCGCGCTCTCTCCCCACTTGCCCGAGCCGCGCTCTCTCCCCACTTGCCCGAGCCGCGCTCTCTCCCCACTTGCCCGAGCCGCGCTCTCTCCCCACTTGCCCGAGCCGCGCTCTCTCCCCACTCAGCTGCCCGAGCCGCGCTCTCTCCCCACTTGCCCGAGCCACGCTCTCTCCCCACTTGCCCGAGCCGCGCTCTCTCCCCACTTGCCCGAGCCGCGCTCTCTCCCCACTTGCCAGAGCCGCGCTCTCTCCGCACTCACCTGCCCGAGCCGCGCTCTCTCCCCACTCAGCTGCCCGAGCCGCGCTCTCTCCCCACTTGCCCGAGCCGCGCTCTCTCCCCACTTGCCCGAGCCGCGCTCTCTCCCCACTTGCCCGAGCCGCGCTCTCTCCCCACTTGCCCGAGCCGCGCTCTCTCCCCACTTGCCCGAGCCGCGCTCTCTCCGCACTTGCCCGAGCCGCGCTCTCTCCGCACTCACCTGCCCGAGCCGAGCTCTCTCCCCATTCAGCTGCCCGAGCCGCGCTCTCTCCCCACTTGCCCGAGCCGCGCTCTCTCCCCACTTGCCCGAGCCGCGCTCTCTCCCCACTTGCCCGAGCCGCGCTCTCTCCCCACTTGCCCGAGCCGCGCTCTCTCCCCACTTGCCAGAGCCGCGCTCTCTCCGCACTCACCTGCCCGAGCCGCGCTCTCTCCCCACTTGCCCGAGCCGCGCTCTCTCCCCACTCAGCTGCCCGAGCCGCGCTCTCTCCCCACTTGCCCGAGCCGCGCTCTCTCCCCACTCAGCTGCCCGAGCCGCGCTCTCTCCCCACTTGCCCGAGCCACGCTCTCTCCCCACTTGCCCGAGCCGCGCTCTCTCCCCACTCAGCTGCCCGAGCCGCGCTCTCTCCCCACTTGCCAGAGCCGCGCTCTCTCCCCACTCAGCTGCCCGAGCCGCGCTCTCTCCCCACTTGCCCGAGCCACGCTCTCTCCCCACTTGCCCGAGCCGCGCTCTCTCCCCACTTGCCCGAGCCGCGCTCTCTCCCCACTCAGCTGCCCGAGCCGCTCTCTCTCCCCACTTGCCCGAGCCACGCTCTCTCCCCACTTGCCCGAGCCGCGCTCTCTCCCCACTTGCCCGAGCCGCGCTCTCTCCCCACTCAGCTGCCCGAGCCGCGCTCTCTCCCCACTTGCCCGAGCCACGCTCTCTCCCCACTTGCCCGAGCCGCGCTCTCTCCCCACTTGCCCGAGCCGCGCTCTCTCCCCACTCAGCTGCCCGAGCCGCGCTCTCTCCCCACTTTCCCGAGCCACGCTCTCTCCCCACTTGCCCGAGCCGCGCTCTCTCCCCACTCGGCTGCCAGAGCCACACTCTCTCCCCACTCACCTGCCCGAGCCGCGCTCTCTCCCCACTCACCTGCCCGAGCCGCGCTCTCTCCCCACTTGCCCGAGCCGCGCTCTCTCCCCACTTGCCCGAGCCGCGCTCTCTCCCCACTTGCCCGAGCCGCGCTCTCTCCCCACTTGCCCGAGCCGCGCTCTCTCCCCACTTGCCCGAGCCGCACTCTCTCCCCACTCAGCTGCCCGAGCCGCGCTCTCTCCCCACTTGCCCGAGCCGCGCTCTCTCCCCACTTGCCCGAGCCGCGCTCTCTCCCCACTTGCCCGAGCCGCGCTCTCTCCCCACTTGCCCGAGCCGCGCTCTCTCCCCACTTGCCCGAGCCGCGCTCTCTCCCCACTTGCCCGAGCCGCGCTCTCTCCCCACTTGCCAGAGCCGCGCTCTCTCCCCACTCAGCTGCCAGAGCCACACTCTCTCCCCACTCGGCTGCCAGAGCCACACTCTCTCCCCACTCGGCTGCCAGAGCCACACTCTCTCCCCACTCACCTGCCAGAGCCGCAATCTCTCCACACTCGGCTGCCAGAGCCACACTCTCTCCCCACTCGGCTGCCAGAGCCACACTCTCTCCCCACTCGGCTGCCAGAGCCACACTCTCTCCCCACTCACCTGCCAGAGCCGCACTCTCTCCCCACTCGGCTGCCAGAGCCACACTCTCTCCCCACTCACTTGCCCGAGCCGCGCTCTCTACCCACTCGGCTGCCAGAGCCACACTCTCTCCCCACTCACCTGCCAGAGCCGCACTCTCTCCCCACTCGGCTGCCAGAGCCACACTCTCTCCCCACTCACTTGCCCGAGCCGCGCTCTCTACCCACTCGGCTGCCAGAGCCACACTCTCTCCCCACTCACTTGCCCGAGCTGCGCTCTCTCCCCACTCAGCTGCCCGAGCCGCGCTCTCTCCCCACTTGCCCGAGCCGCGCTCTCTCCCCACTTGCCCGAGCCGCGCTCTCTCCCCACTTGCCCGAGCCGCGCTCTCTCCCCACTTGCCCGAGCCGCGCTCTCTCCCCACTTGCCCGAGCCGCGCTCTCTCCCCACTCAGCTGCCCGAGCCGCGCTCTCTCCCCACTTGCCCGAGCCGCGCTCTCTCCCCACTTGCCCGAGCCGCGCTCTCTCCCCACTTGCCCGAGCCGCGCTCTCTCCCCACTTGCCCGAGCCGCGCTCTCTCCCCACTTGCCCGAGCCGCGCTCTCTCCCCACTTGCCCGAGCCGCGCTCTCTCCCCACTCAGCTGCCCGAGCCGCGCTCTCTCCCCACTTGCCCGAGCCGCGCTCTCTCCCCACTTGCCCGAGCCGCGCTCTCTCCCCACTTGCCCGAGCCGCGCTCTCTCCGCACTCACCTGCCCGAGCCGCGCTCTCTCCCCACTTGCCCGAGCCGCGCTCTCTCCCCACTTGCCCGAGCCGCGCTCTCTCCCCACTCAGCTGCCCGAGCCGCGCTCTCTCCCCACTTGCCCGAGCCGCGCTCTCTCCCCACTTGCCCGAGCCGCGCTCTCTCCCCACTTGCCAGAGCCGCGCTCTCTCCGCACTCACCTGCCCGAGCCGCGCTCTCTCCCCACTCGGCTGCCAGAGCCACACTCTCTCCCCACTCACCTGCCCGAGCCATGCTCTCTCCCCACTCAGCTGCCAGAGCCACACTCTCTCCCCACTCGGCTGCCAGAGCCGCGCTCTCTCCCCACTCACCTGCCCGAGCCATGCTCTCTCCCAACTCAGCTGCCAGAGCCACACTCTCTCCCCAATCACCTGCCCGAGCCGCGCTCTCTCCCCACTCACCTGCCTGAGCCGTGCTCTCTCCCCACTCAGCTGCCAGAGCCACACTCTCTCCCCACTCACCTGCCCGAGCCACGCTCTCTCCCCACTCAGCTGCCAGAGCCACACTCTCTCCCCACTCGGCTGCCAGAGCCACACTCTCTCCCCACTCGGCTGCCAGAGCCACACTCTCTCCCCACTCACCTGCCAGAGCCGCACTCTCTGCCCACTCGGCTGCCAGAGCCACACTCTCTCCCCACTCGGCTGCCAGAGCCACACTCTCTCCCCACTCGGCTGCCAGAGCCACACTCTCTCCCCACTCACCTGCCAGAGCCGCACTCTCTCCCCACTCGGCTGCCAGAGCCACACTCTCTCCCCACTCACTTGCCCGAGCCGCGCTCTCTACCCACTCGGCTGCCAGAGCCACACTCTCTCCCCACTCACCTGCCAGAGTGGCACTCTCTCCCCACTCGGCTGCCAGAGCCACACTCTCTCCCCACTCACTTTCCCGAGCCGCGCTCTCTACCCACTCGGCTGCCAGAGCCACACTCTCTCCCCACTCACTTGCCCGAGCTGCGCTCTCTCCCCACTCAGCTGCCCGAGCCGCGCTCTCTCCCCACTTGCCCGAGCCGCGCTCTCTCCCCACTTGCCCGAGCCGCGCTCTCTCCCCACTTGCCCGAGCCGCGCTCTCTCCCCACTTGCCCGAGCCGCGCTCTCTCCCCACTTGCCCGAGCCGCGCTCTCTCCCCACTCAGCTGCCCGAGCCGCGCTCTCTCCCCACTTGCCCGAGCCGCGCTCTCTCCCCACTTGCCCGAGCCGCGCTCTCTCCCCACTTGCCCGAGCCGCGCTCTCTCCCCACTTGCCCGAGCCGCGCTCTCTCCCCACTTGCCCGAGCCGCGCTCTCTCCCCACTTGCCCGAGCCGCGCTCTCTCCCCACTCAGCTGCCCGAGCCGCGCTCTCTCCCCACTTGCCCGAGCCGCGCTCTCTCCCCACTTGCCCGAGCCGCGCTCTCTCCCCACTTGCCCGATCCGCGCTTTCTCCCCACTTGCCCGAGCCGCGCTCTCTCCCCACTTGCCCGAGCCGCGCTCTCTCCCCACTTGCCCGAGCCGCGCTCTCTCCGCACTCACCTGCCCGAGCCGCGCTCTCTCCCCACTTGCCCGAGCCGCGCTCTCTCCCCACTTGCCCGAGCCGCGCTATCTCCCCACTTGCCCGAGCCGCGCTCTCTCCCCACTTGCCCGAGCCGCGCTCTCTCCCCACTTGCCCGAGCCGCGCTCTCTCCCCACTTGCCCGAGCCGCGCTCTCTCCGCACTCACCTGCCCGAGCCGCGCTCTCTCCCCACTTGCCCGAGCCGCGCTCTCTCCCCACTTGCCCGAGCCGCGCTCTCTCCCCACTTGCCCGAGCCGCGCTATCTCCCCACTTGCCCGAGCCGCGCTCTCTCCCCACTTGCCCGAGCCGCGCTCTCTCCCCACTTGCCCGAGCCGCGCTCTCTCCCCACTTGCCAGAGCCGCGCTCTCTCCGCACTCACCTGCCCGAGCCGCGCTCTCTCCCCACTTGCCCGAGCCGCGCTCTCTCCCCACTTGCCCGAGCCGCGCTCTCTCCCCACTTGCCAGAGCCGCGCTCTCTCCGCACTCACCTGCCCGAGCCGCGCTCTCTCCCCACTCAGCTGCCCGAGCCGCGCTCTCTCCCCACTTGCCCGAGCCGCGCTCTCTCCCCACTTGCCCGTGCCGCGCTCTCTCCCCACTTGCCCGAGCCGCGCTCTCTCCCCACTTGCCCGAGCCGCGCTCTCTCCCCACTTGCCCGAGCTGCGCTCTCTCCCCACTTGCCCGAGCCGCGCTCTCTCCCCACTCAGCTGCCCGAGCCGCGCTCTCTCCCCACTTGCCCGAGCCGCGCTCTCTCCCCACTTGCCCGAGCCGCGCTCTCTCCCCACTTGCCCGAGCCGCGCTCTCTCCCCACTTGCCCGAGCCGCGCTCTCTCCCCACTTGCCCGAGCCGCGCTCTCTCCCCACTTGCCCGAGCCGCGCTCTCTCCCCACTCAGCTGCCCGAGCCGCGCCTCTCTCCCCACTTGCCCGAGCCGCGCTCTCTCCCCACTTGCCCGAGCCGCCTCTCTCCCCACTTGCCAGAGCCGCGCTCTCTCCGCACTCACCTGCCCGAGCCGCGCTCTCTCCCCACTTGCCCGAGCCGCGCTCTCCTCCCCACTTGCCCGAGCCGCGCTCTCTCCCCACTCAGCTGCCCGAGCGCGCTCTCTCCCCACTTGCCCGAGCCGCGCTCTCTCCCCCACTTACCCGAGCCGCGCTCTCTCCCCACTTGCCCGAGCCGCGCTCTCTCCCCACTTGCCAGAGCCGCGCTCTCTCCGCACTCACCTGCCCGAGCCGCGCTCTCTCCCCACTCGGCTGCCAGAGCCACACTCTCTCCCCACTCACCTGCCCGAGCCATGCTCTCTCCCCACTCAGCTGCCAGAGCCACACGCTCTCCCCCACTCGGCTGCCAGAGCCGCACTCTCTCCCCACTCACCTGCCCGAGCATGCTCTCTCCCCACTCAGCTGCCAGAGCCACACCTCTCTCCCCACTCACCTGCCCGAGCCGCGCTCTCTCCCCACTCACCTGCCCGAGCCCATGCTCTCTCCCCACTCAGCTGCCAGAGCCACACTCTCTCCCCACTCACCTGCCCGAGCCATGCTCTCTCCCCACTCAGCTGCCAGAGCCACACTCTCTCCCCACTCGGCTGCCAGAGCCACACTCTCTCCCCACTCGGCTGCCAGAGCCACACTCTCTCCCCACTCACCTGCCAGAGCCGCACTCTCTCCCCACTCGGCTGCCAGAGCCACACTCTCTCCCCACTCGGCTACCAGAGCCACACTCTCTCCCCACTCGGCTGCCAGAGCCACACTCTCTCCCCACTCACCTGCCAGAGCCGCACTCTCTCCCCACTCGGCTGCCAGAGCCACACTCTCTCCCCACTCACTTGCCCGAGCCGCGCTCTCTACCCACTCGGCTGCCAGAGCCACACTCTCTCCCCACTCACCTGCCAGAGTGGCACTCTCTCCCCACTCGGCTGCCAGAGCCACACTCTCTCCCCACTCACTTGCCCGAGCCGCGCTCTCTACCCACTCGGCTGCCAGAGCCACACTCTCTCCCCACTCAGTTGCCCGAGCTGCGCTCTCTACCCACTCAGCTGCCCGAGCCGCGCTCTCTCCCCACTTACCCGAGCCGCGCTCTCTCCCCACTTGCCCGAGCCGCGCTCTCTCCCCACTTGCCCGAGCCGCGCTCTCTCCCCACTTGCCCGAGCCGCGCTCTCTCCCCACTTGCCCGAGCCGCGCTCTCTCCCCACTTGCCCGAGCCGCGCTCTCTCCCCACTCAGCTGCCCGAGCCGCGCTCTCTCCCCACTTGCCCGAGCCGCGCTCTCTCCCCACTTGCCCGAGCCGCGCTCTCTCCCCACTTGCCCGAGCCGCGCTCTCTCCCCACTTGCCCGAGCCGCGCTCTCTCCCCACTTGCCCGAGCCGCGCTCTCTCCCCACTTGCCCGAGCCGCGCTCTCTCCCCACTCAGCTGCCCGAGCCGCGCTCTCTCCCCACTTGCCCGAGCCGCGCTCTCTCCCCACTCAGCTGCCCGAGCCGCGCTCTCTCCCCACTTGCCCGAGCCGCGCTCTCTCCCCACTTGCCAGAGCCGCGCTCTCTCCGCACTCACCTGCCCGAGCCGCGCTCTCTCCCCACTCAGCTGCCCGAGCCGCGCTCTCTCCCCACTTGCCCGAGCCGCGCTCTCTCGCCACTTGCCCGAGCCGCGCTCTCTCCCCACTTGCCCGAGCCGCGCTCTCTCCCCAGTTGCCCGAGCCGCGCTCTCTCCCCACTTGCCCGAGCCGCGCTCTCTCCGCACTTGCCCGAGCCGCGCTCTCTCCGCACTCACCTGCCCTAGCCGCGCTCTCTCCCCACTCAGCTGCCCGAGCCGCGCTCTCTCCCCACTTGCCCGAGCCGCGCTCTCTCCCCACTTGCCCGAGCCGCGCTCTCTCCCCACTTGCCCGAGCCGCGCTCTCTCCCCACTTGCCCGAGCCGCGCTCTCTCCCCACTTGCCAGAGCCGCGCTCTCTCCGCACTCACCTGCCCGAGCCGCGCTCTCTCCCCACTCAGCTGCCCGAGCCGCGCTCTCTCCCCACTTGCCCGAGCCGCGCTCTCTCCCCACTTGCCCGTGCCGCGCTCTCTCCCCACTTGCCCGAGCCGCGCTCTCTCCCCACTTGCCCGAGCCGCGCTCTCTCCCCACTTGCCCGAGCCGCGCTCTCTCCGCACTTGCCCGAGCCGCGCTCTCTCCGCACTCACCTGCCCGAGCCGCGCTCTCTCCCCACTCAGCTGCCCGAGCCGCGCTCTCTCCCCACTTGCCCGAGCCGCGCTCTCTCCCCACTTGCCCGAGCCGCGCTCTCTCCCCACTTGCCCGAGCCGCGCTCTCTCCCCACTTGCCCGAGCCGCGCTCTCTCCCCACTTGCCAGAGCCGCGCTCTCTCCGCACTCACCTGCCCGAGCCGCGCTCTCTCCCCACTTGCCCGAGCCGCGCTCTCTCCCCACTCAGCTGCCCGAGCCGCGCTCTCTCCCCACTTGCCCGAGCCGCGCTCTCTCCCCACTCAGCTGCCCGAGCCGCGCTCTCTCCCCACTTGCCCGAGCCACGCTCTCTCCCCACTTGCCCGAGCCGCGCTCTCTCCCCACTCAGCTGCCCGAGCCGCGCTCTCTCCCCACTTGCCAGAGCCGCGCTCTCTCCCCACTCAGCTGCCCGAGCCGCGCTCTCTCCCCACTTGCCCGAGCCACGCTCTCTCCCCACTTGCCCGAGCCGCGCTCTCTCCCCACTTGCCCGAGCCGCGCTCTCTCCCCACTCAGCTGCCCGAGCCGCGCTCTCTCCCCACTTGCCCGAGCCACGCTCTCTCCCCACTTGCCCGAGCCGCGCTCTCTCCCCACTTGCCCGAACCGCGCTCTCTCCCCACTCAGCTGCCCGAGCCGCGCTCTCTCCCCACTTGCCCGAGCCACGCTCTCTCCCCACTTGCCCGAGCCGCGCTCTCTCCCCACTTGCCCGAGCCGCGCTCTCTCCCCACTCAGCTGCCCGAGCCGCGCTCTCTCCCCACTTGCCCGAGCCACGCTCTCTCCCCACTTGCACGAGCCGCGCTCTCTCCCCACTTGCCCGAGCCGCGCTCTCTCCCCACTCAGCTGCCCGAGCCGCGCTCTCTCCCCACTTGCCCGAGCCACGCTCTCTCCCCACTTGCCCGAGCCGCGCTCTCTCCCCACTTGCCCGAGCCGCGCTCTCTCCCCACTCAGCTGCCCGAGCCGCGCTCTCTCCCCACTTGCCCGAGCCACGCTCTCTCCCCACTTGCCCGAGCTGCGCTCTCTCCCCACTTGCCAGAGCCGCGCTCTCTCCGCACTCACCTGCCCGAGCCGCGCTCTCTCCCCACTTGCCCGAGCCGCGCTCTCTCCCCACTTGCCCGAGCCGCGCTCTCTCCCCACTTGCCCGAGCCGCGCTCTCTCCCCACTTGCCCGAGCCGCGCTCTCTCCCCCACTTGCCCGAGCCGCGCTCTCTCCCCACTCGGCTGCCAGAGCCACACTCTCTCCCCACTCACCTGCCAGAGTGGCACTCTCTCCCCACTCGGCTGCCAGAGCCACACTCTCTCCCCACTCACTTGCCCGAGCCGCGCTCTCTACCCACTCGGCTGCCAGAGCCACACTCTCTCCCCACTCAGTTGCCCGAGCTGCGCTCTCTCCCCACTCAGCTGCCCGAGCCGCGCTCTCTCCCCACTTACCCGAGCCGCGCTCTCTCCCCACTTGCCCGTGCCGCGCTCTCTCCCCACTTGCCCGAGCCGCGCTCTCTCCCCACTTGCCCGAGCCGCGCTCTCTCCCCACTTGCCCGAGCCGCGCTCTCTCCCCACTTGCCCGAGCCGCGCTCTCTCCCCACTCAGCTGCCCGAGCCGCGCTCTCTCCCCACTTGCCCGAGCCGCGCTCTCTCCCCACTCAGCTGCCCGAGCCGCGCTCTCTCCCCACTTGCCCGAGCCGCGCTCTCTCCCCACTTGCCAGAGCCGCGCTCTCTCCGCACTCACCTGCCCGAGCCGCGCTCTCTCCCCACTCAGCTGCCCGAGCCGCGCTCTCTCCCCACTTGCCCGAGCCGCGCTCTCTCCCCACTTGCCCGAGCCGCGCTCTCTCCCCACTTGCCCGAGCCGCGCTCTCTCCCCACTTGCCCGAGCCGCGCTCTCTCCCCACTTGCCCGAGCCGCGCTCTCTCCGCACTTGCCCGAGCCGCGCTCTCTCCGCACTCACCTGCCCTAGCCGCGCTCTCTCCCCACTCAGCTGCCCGAGCCGCGCTCTCTCCCCACTTGCCCGAGCCGCGCTCTCTCCCCACTTGCCCGAGCCGCGCTCTCTCCCCACTTGCCCGAGCCGCGCTCTCTCCCCACTTGCCCGAGCCGCGCTCTCTCCCCACTTGCCCGAGCCGCGCTCTCTCCCCACTTGCCCGAGCCGCGCTCTCTCCCCACTTGCCAGAGCCGCGCTCTCTCCGCACTCACCTGCCCGAGCCGCGCTCTCTCCCCACTTGCCCGAGCCGCGCTCTCTCCCCACTTGCCCGAGCCGCGCTCTCTCCGCACTTGCCCGAGCCGCGCTCTCTCCGCACTCACCTGCCCGAGCCGCGCTCTCTCCCCACTCAGCTGCCCGAGCCGCGCTCTCTCCCCACTTGCACGAGCCGCGCTCTCTCCACACTTGCCCGAGCCGCGCTCTCTCCCCACTTGCCCGAGCCGCGCTCTCTCCCCACTTGCCCGAGCCGCGCTCTCTCCCCACTTGCCAGAGCCGCGCTCTCTCCGCACTCACCTGCCCGAGCCGCGCTCTCTCCCCACTTGCCCGAGCCGCGCTCTCTCCCCACTCAGCTGCCCGAGCCGCGCTCTCTCCCCACTTGCCCGAGCCGCGCTCTCTCCCCACTCAGCTGCCCGAGCCGCGCTCTCTCCCCACTTGCCCGAGCCACGCTCTCTCCCCACTTGCCCGAGCCGCGCTCTCTCCCCACTCAGCTGCCCGAGCCGCGCTCTCTCCCCACTTGCCAGAGCCGCGCTCTCTCCCCACTCAGCTGCCCGAGCCGCGCTCTCTCCCCACTTGCCCGAGCCACGCTCTCTCCCCACTTGCCCGAGCCGCGCTCTCTCCCCACTTGCCCGAGCCGCGCTCTCTCCCCACTCAGCTGCCCGAGCCGCGCTCTCTCCCCACTTGCCCGAGCCACGCTCTCTCCCCACTTGCCCGAGCCGCGCTCTCTCCCCACTTGCCCGAGCCGCGCTCTCTCCCCACTCAGCTGCCCGAGCCGCGCTCTCTCCCCACTTGCCCGAGCCACGCTCTCTCCCCACTTGCCCGAGCCGCGCTCTCTCCCCACTTGCCCGAGCCGCGCTCTCTCCCCACTCAGCTGCCCGAGCCGCGCTCTCTCCCCACTTGCCCGAGCCACGCTCTCTCCCCACTTGCCCGAGCCGCGCTCTCTCCCCACTTGCCCGAGCCGCGCTCTCTCCCCACTCAGCTGCCCGAGCCGCGCTCTCTCCCCATTTGCCCGAGCCACGCTCTCTCCCCACTTGCCCGAGCCGCGCTCTCTCCCCACTTGCCCGAGCCGCGCTCTCTCCCCACTCAGCTGCCCGAGCCGCGCTCTCTCCCCACTTGCCCGAGCCACGCTCTCTCCCCACTTGCCCGAGCCGCGCTCTCTCCCCACTTGCCAGAGCCGCGCTCTCTCCGCACTCACCTGCCCGAGCCGCGCTCTCTCCCCACTTGCCCGAGCCGCGCTCTCTCCCCACTTGCCCGAGCCGCGCTCTCTCCCCACTTGCCCGAGCCGCGCTCTCTCCCCACTTGCCCGAGCCGCGCTCTCTCCCCACTTGCCCGAGCCGCGCTCTCTCCCCACTTGCCCGAGCCGCGCTCTCTCCCCACTTGCCAGAGCCGCGCTCTCTCCGCACTCACCTGCCCGAGCCGCGCTCTCTCCCCACTCAGCTGCCCGAGCCGCGCTCTCTCCCCACTTGCCCGAGCCGCGCTCTCTCCCCACTTGCCAGAGCCGCGCTCTCTCCGCACTCACCTGCCCGAGCCGCGCTCTCTCCCCACTCAGCTGCCCGAGCCGCGCTCTCTCCCCACTTGCCCGAGCCGCGCTCTCTCCCCACTTGCCAGAGCCGCGCTCTCTCCTCACTCACCTGCCCGAGCCGCGCTCTCTCCCCACTCAGCTGCCCGAGCCGCGCTCTCTCCCCACTTGCCCGAGCCGCGCTCTCTCCCCACTTGCCAGAGCCGCGCTCTCTCCGCACTCACCTGCCCGAGCCGCGCTCTCTCCCCACTTGCCCGAGCCGCGCTCTCTGCCCACTTGCCCGAGCCGCGCTCTCTCCCCACTTGCCAGAGCCGCGCTCTCTCCGCACTCACCTGCCCGAGCCGCGCTCTCTCCCCACTCAGCTGCCCGAGCCGCGCTCTCTCCCCACTTGCCCGAGCCGCTCTCTCTCCCCACTTGCCAGAGCCGCGCTCTCTGCGCACTCACCTGCCCGAGCCGCGCTCTCTCCCCACTTGCCCGAGCCGCGCTCTCTCCCCACTTGCCCGAGCCGCGCTCTCTCCCCACTTGCCCGAGCCGCGCTCTCTCCCCACTTGCCCGAGCCGCGCTCTCTCCCCACTTGCCCGAGCCGCGCTCTCTCCCCACTCAGCTGCCCGAGCCGCGCTCTCTCCCCACTTGCCCGAGCCGCGCTCTCTCCCCACTTGCCCGAGCCGCGCTCTCTCCCCACTTGCCAGAGCCGCGCTCTCTCCGCACTCACCTGCCCGAGCCGCGCTCTCTCCCCACTTGCCCGAGCCGCGCTCTCTCCCCACTCAGCTGCCCGAGCCGCGCTCTCTCCCCACTTGCCCGAGCCGCGCTCTCTCCCCACTTGCCCGAGCCGCGCTCTCTCCCCACTTGCCCGAGCCGCGCTCTCTCCCCACTTGCCCGAGCCGCGCTCTCTCCCCACTTGCCCGAGCCGCGCTCTCTCCCCACTTGCCCGAACCGCGCTCTCTCCCCACTCAGCTGCCCGAGCCGCGCTCTCTCCCCACTTGCCCGAGCCGCGCTCTCTCCCCACTTGCCCGAGCCGCGCTCTCTCCCCACTTGCCCGAGCCGCGCTCTCTCCCCACTTGCCCGAGCCGCGCTCTCTCCCCACTTGCCCGAGCCGCGCTCTCTCCCCACTTGCCCGAGCCGCGCTCTCTCCCCACTCAGCTGCCCGAGCCGCGCTCTCTCCCCACTTGGCCGAGCCGCGCTCTCTCCCCACTTGCCCGAGCCGCGCTCTCTCCCCACTTGCCCGAGCCGCGCTCTCTCCCCACTTGCCCGAGCCGCGCTCTCTCCCCACTTGCCCGAGCCGCGCTCTCTCCCCACTTGCCAGAGCCGCGCTCTCTCCGCACTCACCTGCCCGAGCCGCGCTCTCTCCCCACTCAGCTGCCCGAGCCGCGCTCTCTCCCCACTTGCCCGAGCCGCGCTCTCTCCCCACTTGCCCGAGCCGCGCTCTCTCCCCACTTGCCCGAGCCGCGCTCTCTCCCCACTTGCCCGAGCCGCGCTCTCTCCCCACTTGCCCGAGCCGCGCTCTCTCCCCACTTGCCCGAGCCGCGCTCTCTCCGCACTTGCCCGAGCCGCGCTCTCTCCGCACTCACCTGCCCGAGCCGCGCTCTCTCCCCACTCAGCTGCCCGAGCCGCGCTCTCTCCCCACTTGCCCGAGCCGCGCTCTCTCCCCACTTGCCCGAGCCGCGCTCTCTCCCCACTTGCCCGAGCCGCGCTCTCTCCCCACTTGCCCGAGCCGCGCTCTCTCCCCACTTGCCCGAGCCGCGCTCTCTCCCCACTTGCCAGAGCCGCGCTCTCTCCGCACTCACCTGCCCGAGCCGCGCTCTCTCCCCACTCAGCTGCCCGAGCCGCGCTCTCTCCCCACTTGCCCGAGCCGCGCTCTCTCCCCACTTGCCCGAGCCGCGCTCTCTCCCCACTTGCCCGAGCCGCGCTCTCTCCCCACTTGCCCGAGCCGCGCTCTCTCCCCACTTGCCCGAGCCGCGCTCTCTCCGCACTTGCCCGAGCCGCGCTCTCTCCGCACTCACCTGCCCGAGCCGCGCTCTCTACCCACTCGGCTGCCAGAGCCACACTCTCTCCCCACTCACCTGCCAGAGCCGCACTCTCTCCCCACTCGGCTGCCAGAGCCACACTCTCTCCCCACTCACTTGCCCGAGCCGCGCTCTCTACCCACTCGGCTGCCAGAGCCACACTCTCTCCCCACTCACTTGCCCGAGCCGCGCTCTCTCCCCACTTGCCCGAGCCGCGCTCTCTCCCCACTTGCCAGAGCCGCGCTCTCTCCGCACTCACCTGCCCGAGCCGCGCTCTCTCCCCACTCAGCTGCCCGAGCCGCGCTCTCTCCCCACTTGCCCGAGCCGCGCTCTCTCCCCACTTGCCCGAGCCGCGCTCTCTCCCCACTTGCCCGAGCCGCGCTCTCTCCCCACTTGCCCGAGCCGCGCTCTCTCCGCACTTGCCCAAGCAGCGCTCTCTCCGCACTCACCTGCCCGAGCCGCGCTCTCTACCCACTCGGCTGCCAGAGCCACACTCTCTCCCCACTCACCTACCAGAGCCGCACTCTCTCCCCACTCGGCTGCCAGAGCCACACTCTCTCCCCATTCACTTGCCCGAGCCGCGCTCTCTACCCACTCGGCTGCCAGTGCCACACTCTCTCCCCACTCACTTGCCCGAGCCGCGCTCTCTACCCACTCGGCTGCCAGAGCCACACTCTCTCCCCACTCACCTGCCAGAGCCGCACTCTCTCCCCACTCGGCTGCCAGAGCCACACTCTCTCCCCACTCACTTGCCCGAGCCGCACTCTCTACCCACTCGGCTGCCAGAGCCACACTCTCTCCCCACTCACTTGCCCGAGCTGCGCTCTCTCCCCACTCACTTGCCCGAGCTGCGCTCTCTCCCCACTCAGCTGCCCGAGCCGCGCTCTCTCCCCACTTGCCCGAGCCGCGCTCTCTCCCCACTTACCCGAGCCGCGCTCTCTCCCCACTTGCCCGAGCCGCGCTCTCTCCCCACTTACCCGAGCCGCGCTCTCTCCCCACTTGCCCGAGCCGCGCTCTCTCCCCACTTGCCCGAGCCGCGCTCTCTCCCCACTTGCCCGAGCCGCGCTCTCTCCGCACTCACCTGCCCGAGCCGCGCTCTCTCCGCACTCACCTGCCCGAGCCGCGCTCTCTCCCCACTCAGCTGCCCGAGCCGCGCTCTCTCCCCACTTGCCCGAGCCGCGCTCTCTCCCCACTTGCCCGAGCCGCGCTCTCTCCCCACTTGCCCGAGCCGCGCTCTCTCCCCACTTGCCCGAGCCGCGCTCTCTCCCCACTTGCCCGAGCCGCGCTCTCTCCGCACTTGCCCGAGCCGCGCTCTCTCCGCACTCACCTGCCCGAGCCGCGCTCTCTCCCCACTCAGCTGCCCGCGCCGCGCTCTCTCCCCACTTGCCCGAGCCGCGCTCTCTCCCCACTTGCCCGAGCCGCGCTCTCTCCCCACTTGCCCGAGCCGCGCTCTCTCCCCACTTGCCCGAGCCGCGCTCTCTCCCCACTTGCCCGAGCCGCGCTCTCTCCCCACTTGCCAGAGCCGCGCTCTCTCCGCACTCACCTGCCCGAGCCGCGCTCTCTCCCCACTCAGCTGCCCGAGCCGCGCTCTCTCCCCACTTGCCCGAGCCGCGCTCTCTCCCCACTTGCCCGAGCCGCGCTCTCTCCCCACTTGCCCGAGCCGCGCTCTCTCCCCACTTGCCCGAGCCGCGCTCTCTCCCCACTTGCCCGAGCCGCGCTCTCTCCGCACTTGCCCGAGCCGCGCTCTCTCCGCACTCACCTGCCCGAGCCGCGCTCTCTCCCCACTCAGCTGCCCGAGCCGCGCTCTCTCCCCACTTGCCCGAGCCACGCTCTCTCCCCACTTGCCCGAGCCGCGCTCTCTCCCCACTTGCCCGAGCCGCGCTCTCTCCCCACTCAGCTGCCCGAGCCGCGCTCTCTCCCCACTTGCCCGAGCCACGCTCTCTCCCCACTTGCCCGAGCCGCGCTCTCTCCCCACTTGCCCGAGCCGCGCTCTCTCCCCACTCAGCTGCCCGAGCCGCGCTCTCTCCCCACTTGCCCGAGCCGCGCTCTCTCCCCACTCAGCTGCCCGAGCCGCGCTCTCTCCCCACTTGCCCGAGCCACGCTCTCTCCCCACTTGCCCGAGCCGCGCTCTCTCCCCACTCAGCTGCCCGAGCCGCGCTCTCTCCCCACTTGCCAGAGCCGCGCTCTCTCCCCACTCAGCTGCCCGAGCCGCGCTCTCTCCCCACTTGCCCGAGCCACGCTCTCTCCCCACTTGCCCGAGCCGCGCTCTCTCCCCACTTGCCCGAGCCGCGCTCCCTCCCCACTCAGCTGCCCGAGCCGCGCTCTCTCCCCACTTGCCCGAGCCACGCTCTCTCCCCACTTGCCCGAGCCGCGCTCTCTCCCCACTTGCCCGAGCCGCGCTCTCTCCCCACTCAGCTGCCCGAGCCGCGCTCTCTCCCCACTTGCCCGAGCCACGCTCTCTCCCCACTTGCCCAAGCCGCGCTCTCTCCCCTCTTGCCCGAGCCGCGCTCTCTCCCCACTCAGCTGCCCGAGCCGCGCTCTCTCCCCACTTGCCCGAGCCACGCTCTCTCCCCACTTGCCCGAGCCGCGCTCTCTCCCCACTTGCCCGAGCCGCGCTCTCTCCCCACTCAGCTGCCCGAGCCGCGCTCTCTCCCCACTTGCCCGAGCCACGCTCTCTCCCCACTTGCCCGAGCCGCGCTCTCTCCCCACTTGCCCGAGCCGCGCTCTCTCCCCACTCAGCTGCCCGAGCCGCGCTCTCTCCCCACTTGCCCGAGCCACACTCTCTCCCCACTCACCTGCCAGAGCCGCACTCTCTCCCCACTCGGCTGCCAGAGCCACACTCTCTCCCCACTCACTTGCCCGAGCCGCGCTCTCTACCCACTCGGCTGCCAGAGCCACACTCTCTCCCCACTCACTTGCCCGAGCCGCGCTCTCTCCCCACTTGCCCGAGCCGCGCTCTCTCCCCACTTGCCAGAGCCGCGCTCTCTCCGCACTCACCTGCCCGAGCCGCGCTCTCTCCCCACTCAGCTGCCCGAGCCGCGCTCTCTCCCCACTTGCCCGAGCCGCGCTCTCTCCCCACTTGCCCGAGCCGCGCTCTCTCCCCACTTGCCCGAGCCGCGCTCTCTCCCCACTTGCCCGAGCCGCGCTCTCTCCCCACTTGCCCGAGCCGCGCTCTCTCCGCACTTGCCCAAGCCGCGCTCTCTCCGCACTCACCTGCCCGAGCCGCGCTCTCTCCCCACTTGCCCGAGCCGCGCTCTCTCCCCACTTGCCCGAGCCGCGCTCTCTCCCCACTTGCCCGAGCCGCGCTCTCTCCCCACTTGCCCGAGCCGCGCTCTCTCCCCACTTGCCAGAGCCGCGCTCTCTCCGCACTCACCTGCCCGAGCCGCGCTCTCTCCCCACTTGCCCGAGCCGCGCTCTCTCCCCACTCAGCTGCCCGAGCCGCGCTCTCTCCCCACTTGCCCGAGCCGCGCTCTCTCCCCACTCAGCTGCCCGAGCCGCGCTCTCTCCCCACTTGCCCGAGCCACGCTCTCTCCCCACTTGCCCGAGCCACGCTCTCTCCCCACTCAGCTGCCCGAGCCGCGCTCTCTCCCCACTTGCCAGAGCCGCGCTCTCTCCCCACTCAGCTGCCCGAGCCGCGCTCTCTCCCCACTTGCCCGAGCCACGCTCTCTCCCCACTTGCCCGAGCCGCGCTCTCTCCCCACTTGCCCGAGCCGCGCTCCCACCCCACTCAGCTGCCCGAGCCGCGCTCTCTCCCCACTTGCCCGAGCCACGCTCTCTCCCCACTTGCCCGAGCCGCGCTCTCTCCCCACTTGCCCGAGCCGCGCTCTCTCCCCACTCAGCTGCCCGAGCCGCGCTCTCTCCCCACTTGCCCGAGCCACGCTCTCTCCCCACTTGCCCGAGCCGCGCTCTCTCCCCACTTGCCCGAGCCGCGCTCTCTCCCCACTCAGCTGCCCGAGCCGCGCTCTCTCCCCACTTGCCCGAGCCACGCTCTCTCCCCACTTGCCCGAGCCGCGCTCTCTCCCCACTTGCCCGAGCCGCGCTCTCTCCCCACTCAGCTGCCCGAGCCGCGCTCTCTCCCCACTTGCCCGAGCCACGCTCTCTCCCCACTTGCCCGAGCCGCGCTCTCTCCCCACTTGCCCGAGCCGCGCTCTCTCCCCACTCAGCTGCCCGAGCCGCGCTCTCTCCCCACTTGCCCGAGCCACGCTCTCTCCCCACTTGCCCGAGCCGCGCTCTCTCCCCACTTGCCAGAGCCGCGCTCTCTCCGCCCTCACCTGCCCGAGCCGCGCTCTCTCCCCACTTGCCCGAGCCGCGCTCTCTCCCCACTTGCCCGAGCCGCGCTCTCTCCCCACTTGCCCGAGCCGCGCTCTCTCCCCACTTGCCCGAGCCGCGCTCTCTCCCCACTTGCCCGAGCCGCGCTCTCTCCCCACTTGCCCGAGCCGCGCTCTCTCCCCACTCAGCTGCCCGAGCCGCGCTCTCTCCCCACTTGCCCGAGCCGCGCTCTCTCCCCACTTGCCAGAGCCGCGCTCTCTCCGCACTCACCTGCCCGAGCCGCGCTCTCTCCCCACTTGCCCGAGCCGCGCTCTCTCCCCACTTGCCCGAGCCGCGCTCTCTCCCCACTTGCCAGAGCCGCGCTCTCTCCGCACTCACCTGCCCGAGCCGCGCTCTCTCCCCACTTGCCCGAGCCGCGCTCTCTCCCCACTTGCCAGAGCCGCGCTCTCTCCGCACTCACCTGCCCGAGCCGCGCTCTCTCCCCACTTGCCCGAGCCGCGCTCTCTCCCCACTCAGCTGCCCGAGCCGCGCTCTCTCCCCACTTGCCCGAGCCGCGCTCTCTCCCCACTCAGCTGCCCGAGCCGCGCTCTCTCCCCACTTGCCCGAGCCACGCTCTCTCCCCACTTGCCCGAGCCGCGCTCTCTCCCCACTCAGCTGCCCGAGCCGCGCTCTCTCCCCACTTGCCAGAGCCGCGCTCTCTCCCCACTCAGCTGCCCGAGCCGCGCTCTCTCCCCACTTGCCCGAGCCACGCTCTCTCCCCACTTGCCCGAGCCGCGCTCTCTCCCCACTTGCCCGAGCCGCGCTCCCTCCCCACTCAGCTGCCCGAGCCGCGCTCTCTCCCCACTTGCCCGAGCCACGCTCTCTCCACACTTGCCCGAGCCGCGCTCTCTCCCCACTTGCCCGAGCCGCGCTCTCTCCCCACTCAGCTGCCCGAGCCGAGCTCTCTCCCCACTTGCCCGAGCCACGCTCTCTCCCCACTTGCCCGAGCCGCGCTCTCTCCCCACTTGCCCGAGCCGCGCTCTCTCCCCACTCAGCTGCCCGAGCCGCGCTCTCTCCCCACTTGCCCGAGCCACGCTCTCTCCCCACTTGCCCGAGCCGCGCTCTCTCCCCACTTGCCCGAGCCGCGCTCTCTCCCCACTCAGCTGCCCGAGCCGCGCTCTCTCCCCACTTGCCCGAGCCACGCTCTCTCCCCACTTGCCCGAGCCGCGCTCTCTCCCCACTTGCCCGAGCCGCGCTCTCTCCCCACTCAGCTGCCCGAGCCGCGCTCTCTCCCCACTTGCCCGAGCCACACTCTCTCCCCACTCACCTGCCAGAGCCGCACTCTCTCCCCACTCGGCTGCCAGAGCCACACTCTCTCCCCACTCACTTGCCCGAGCCGCGCTCTCTACCCACTCGGCTGCCAGAGCCACACTCTCTCCCCACTCACTTGCCCGAGCCGCGCTCTCTCCCCACTTGCCCGAGCCGCGCTCTCTCCCCACTTGCCAGAGCCGCGCTCTCTCCGCACTCACCTGCCCGAGCCGCGCTCTCTCCCCACTCAGCTGCCCGAGCCGCGCTCTCTCCCCACTTGCCCGAGCCGCGCTCTCTCCCCACTTGCCCGAGCCGCGCTCTCTCCCCACTTGCCCGAGCCGCGCTCTCTCCCCACTTGCCCGAGCCGCGCTCTCTCCCCACTTGCCCGAGCCGCGCTCTCTCCGCACTTGCCCAAGCCGCGCTCTCTCCGCACTCACCTGCCCGAGCCGCGCTCTCTCCCCACTTGCCCGAGCCGCGCTCTCTCCCCACTTGCCCGAGCCGCGCTCTCTCCCCACTTGCCCGAGCCGCGCTCTCTCCCCACTTGCCCGAGCCGCGCTCTCTCCCCACTTGCCAGAGCCGCGCTCTCTCCGCACTCACCTGCCCGAGCCGCGCTCTCTCCCCACTTGCCCGAGCCGCGCTCTCTCCCCACTCAGCTGCCCGAGCCGCGCTCTCTCCCCACTTGCCCGAGCCGCGCTCTCTCCCCACTCAGCTGCCCGAGCCGCGCTCTCTCCCCACTTGCCCGAGCCACACTCTCTCCCCACTTGCCCGAGCCGCGCTCTCTCCCCACTCAGCTGCCCGAGCCGCGCTCTCTCCCCACTTGCCAGAGCCGCGCTCTCTCCCCACTCAGCTGCCCGAGCCGCGCTCTCTCCCCACTTGCCCGAGCCACGCTCTCTCCCCACTTGCCCGAGCCGCGCTCTCTCCCCACTTGCCCGAGCCGCGCTCCCTCCCCACTCAGCTGCCCGAGCCGCGCTCTCTCCCCACTTGCCCGAGCCACGCTCTCTCCCCACTTGCCCGAGCCGCGCTCTCTCCCCACTTGCCCGAGCCGCGCTCTCTCCCCACTCAGCTGCCCGAGCCGCGCTCTCTCCCCACTTGCCCGAGCCACGCTCTCTCCCCACTTGCCCGAGCCGCGCTCTCTCCCCACTTGCCCGAGCCGCGCTCTCTCCCCACTCAGCTGCCCGAGCCGCGCACTCTCCCCACTTGCCCGAGCCACGCTCTCTCCCCACTTGCCCGAGCCGCGCTCTCTCCCCACTTGCCCGAGCCGCGCTCTCTCCCCACTCAGCTGCCCGAGCCGCGCTCTCTCCCCACTTGCCCGAGCCACGCTCTCTCCCCACTTGCCCGAGCCGCGCTCTCTCCCCACTTGCCCGAGCCGCGCTCTCTCCCCACTCAGCTGCCCGAGCCGCGCTCTCTCCCCACTTGCCCGAGCCACGCTCTCTCCCCACTTGCCCGAGCCGCGCTCTCTCCCCACTTGCCAGAGCCGCGCTCTCTCCGCACTCACCTGCCCGAGCCGCGCTCTCTCCCCACTTGCCCGAGCCGCGCTCTCTCCCCACTTGCCCGAGCCGCGCTCTCTCCCCACTTGCCCGAGCCGCGCTCTCTCCCCACTTGCCCGAGCCGCGCTCTCTCCCCACTTGCCCGAGCCGCGCTCTCTCCCCACTTGCCCGAGCCGCGCTCTCTCCCCACTCAGCTGCCCGAGCCGCGCTCTCTCCCCACTTGCCCGAGCCGCGCTCTCTCCCCACTTGCCAGAGCCGCGCTCTCTCCGCACTCACCTGCCCGAGCCGCGCTCTCTCCCCACTTGCCCGAGCCGCGCTCTCTCCCCACTTGCCCGAGCCGCGCTCTCTCCCCACTTGCCCGAGCCGCGCTCTCTCCCCACTTGCCCGAGCCGCGCTCTCTCCCCACTCAGCTGCCCGAGCCGCGCTCTCTCCCCACTTGCCCGAGCCGCGCTCTCTCCCCACTTGCCCGAGCCGCGCTCTCTCCCCACTTGCCCGAGCCGCGCTCTCTCCCCACTTGCCCGAGCCGCGCTCTCTCCCCACTTGCCCGAGCCGCGCTCTCTCCCCACTTGCCAGAGCCGCGCTCTCTCCGCACTCACCTGCCCGAGCCGCGCTCTCTCCCCACTCAGCTGCCCGAGCCGCGCTCTCTCCCCACTTGCCCGAGCCGCGCTCTCTCCCCACTTGCCCGAGCCGCGCTCTCTCCCCACTTGCCCGAGCCGCGCTCTCTCCCCACTTGCCCGAGCCGCGCTCTCTCCCCACTTGCCCGAGCCGCGCTCTCTCCGCACTTGCCCGAGCCGCGCTCTCTCCGCACTCACCTGCCCGAGCCGCGCTCTCTCCCCACTCAGCTGCCCGAGCCGCGCTCTCTCCCCACTTGCCCGAGCCGCGCTCTCTCCCCACTTGCCCGAGCCGCGCTCTCTCCCCACTTGCCCGAGCCGCGCTCTCTCCACACTTGCCCGAGCCGCGCTCTCTCCCCACTTGCCCGAGCCGCGCTCTCTACCCACTTGCCAGAGCCGCGCTCTCTCCGCACTCACCTGCCCGAGCCGCGCTCTCTCCCCACTCAGCTGCCCGAGCCGCGCTCTCTCCCCACTTGCCCGAGCCGCGCTCTCTCCCCACTTGCCCGAGCCGCGCTCTCTCCCCACTTGCCCGAGCCGCGCTCTCTCCCCACTTGCTCGAGCCGCGCTCTCTCCCCACTTGCCCGAGCCGCGCTCTCTCCGCACTTGCCCGAGCCGCGCTCTCTCCGCACTCACCTGCCCGAGCCGCGCTCTCTACCCACTCGGCTGCCAGAGCCACACTCTCTCCCCACTCACCTGCCAGAGCCGCACTCTCTCCCCACTCGGCTGCCAGAGCCACACTCTCTCCCCACTCACTTGCCCGAGCCGCGCTCTCTACCCACTCGGCTGCCAGAGCCACACTCTCTCCCCACTCACTTGCCCGAGCCGCGCTCTCTCCCCACTTGCCCGAGCCGCGCTCTCTCCCCACTTGCCAGAGCCGCGCTCTCTCCGCACTCACCTGCCCGAGCCGCGCTCTCTCCCCACTCAGCTGCCCGAGCCGCGCTCTCTCCCCACTTGCCCGAGCCGCGCTCTCTCCCCACTTGCCCGAGCCGCGCTCTCTCCCCACTTGCCCGAGCCGCGCTCTCTCCCCACTTGCCCGAGCCGCGCTCTCTCCCCACTTGCCCGAGCCGCGCTCTCTCCGCACTTGCCCAAGCCGCGCTCTCTCCGCACTCACCTGCCCGAGCCGCGCTCTCTACCCACTCGGCTGCCAGAGCCACACTCTCTCCCCACTCACCTGCCAGAGCCGCACTCTCTCCCCACTCGGCTGCCAGAGCCACACTCTCTCACCATTCACTTGCCCGAGCCGCGCTCTCTACCCACTCGGCTGCCAGAGCCACACTCTCTCCCCACTCACTTGCCCGAGCCGCGCTCTCTACCCACTCGGCTGCCAGAGCCACACTCTCTCCCCACTCACCTGCCAGAGCCGCACTCTCTCCCCACTCGGCTGCCAGAGCCACACTCTCTCCCCACTCACTTGCCCGAGCCACACTCTCTCCCCACTCACTTGCCCGAGCTGCGCTCTCTCCCCACTCACTTGCCCGAGCTGCGCTCTCTCCCCACTCAGCTGCCCGAGCCGCGCTCTCTCCCCACTTGCCCGAGCCGCGCTCTCTCCCCACTTACCCGAGCCGCGCTCTCTCCCCACTTGCCCGAGCCGCGCTCTCTCCCCACTTACCCGAGCCGCGCTCTCTCCCCACTTGCCCGAGCCGCGCTCTCTCCCCACTTGCCCGAGCCGCGCTCTCTCCCCACTTGCCAGAGCCGCGCTCTCTCCGCACTCACCTGCCCGAGCCGCGCTCTCTCCCCACTCAGCTGCCCGAGCCGCGCTCTCTCCCCACTTGCCCGAGCCGCGCTCTCTCCCCACTTGCCCGAGCCGCGCTCTCTCCCCACTTGCCCGAGCCGCGCTCTCTCCCCACTTGCCCGAGCCGCGCTCTCTCCCCACTTGCCCGAGCCGCGCTCTCTCCGCACTTGCCCGAGCCGCGCTCTCTCCGCACTCACCTGCCCGAGCCGCGCTCTCTCCCCACTCAGCTGCCCGAGCCGCGCTCTCTCCCCACTTGCCCGAGCCGCGCTCTCTCCCCACTTGCCCGAGCCGCGCTCTCTCCCCACTTGCCCGAGCCGCGCTCTCTCCCCACTTGCCCGAGCCGCGCTCTCTCCCCACTCAGCTGCCCGAGCCGCGCTCTCTCCCCACTTGCCCGAGCCACGCTCTCTCCCCACTTGCCCGAGCCGCGCTCTCTCCCCACTCAGCTGCCCGAGCCGCGCTCTCTCCCCACTTGCCAGAGCCGCGCTCTCTCCCCACTCAGCTGCCCGAGCCGCGCTCTCTCCCCACTTGCCCGAGCCACGCTCTCTCCCCACTTGCCCGAGCCGCGCTCTCTCCCCACTTGCCCGAGCCGCGCTCCCTCCCCACTCAGCTGCCCGAGCCGCGCTCTCTCCCCACTTGCCCGAGCCACGCTCTCTCCCCACTTGCCCGAGCCGCGCTCTCTCCCCACTTGCCCGAGCCGCGCTCTCTCCCCACTCAGCTGCCCGAGCCGCGCTCTCTCCCCACTTGCCCGAGCCACGCTCTCTCCCCACTTGCCCGAGCCGCGCTCTCTCCCCACTTGCCCGAGCCGCGCTCTCTCCCCACTCAGCTGCCCGAGCCGCGCTCTCTCCCCACTTGCCCGAGCCACGCTCTCTCCCCACTTGCCCGAGCCGCGCTCTCTCCCCACTTGCCCGAGCCGCGCTCTCTCCCCACTCAGCTGCCCGAGCCGCGCTCTCTCCCCACTTGCCCGAGCCACGCTCTCTCCCCACTTGCCCGAGCCGCGCTCTCTCCCCACGCCCGAGCCGCGCTCTCTCCCCACTCAGCTGCCCGAGCCGCGCTCTCTCCCCACTTGCCCGAGCCACGCTCTCTCCCCACTTGCCCGAGCCGCGCTCTCTCCCCACTTGCCAGAGCCGCGCTCTCTCCGCACTCACCTGCCCGAGCCGCGCTCTCTCCCCACTTGCCCGAGCCGCGCTCTCTCCCCACTTGCCCGAGCCGCGCTCTCTCCCCACTTGCCCGAGCCGCGCTCTCTCCCCACTTGCCCGAGCCGCGCTCTCTCCCCACTTGCCCGAGCCGCGCTCTCTCCCCACTTGCCCGAGCCGCGCTCTCTCCCCACTCAGCTGCCCGAGCCGCGCTCTCTCCCCACTTGCCCGAGCCGCGCTCTCTCCCCACTTGCCAGAGCCGCGCTCTCTCCGCACTCACCTGCCCGAGCCGCGCTCTCTCCCCACTTGCCCGAGCCGCGCTCTCTGCCCACTTGCCCGAGCCGCGCTCTCTCCCCACTTGCCAGAGCCGCGCTCTCTCCGCACTCACCTGCCCGAGCCGCGCTCTCTCCCCACTCAGCTGCCCGAGCCGCGCTCTCTCCCCACTTGCCCGAGCCGCGCTCTCTCCCCACTTGCCAGAGCCGCGCTCTCTGCGCACTCACCTGCCCGAGCCGCGCTCTCTCCCCACTTGCCCGAGCCGCGCTCTCTCCCCACTTGTCCGAGCCGCGCTCTCTCCCCACTTGCCCGAGCCGCGCTCTCTCCCCACTTGCCCGAGCCGCGCTCTCTCCCCACTTGCCCGAGCCGCGCTCTCTCCCCACTCAGCTGCCCGAGCCGCGCTCTCTCCCCACTTGCCCGAGCCGCGCTCTCTCCCCACTTGCCCGAGCCGCGCTCTATCCCCACTTGCCAGAGCCGCGCTCTCTCCGCACTCACCTGCCCGAGCCGCGCTCTCTCCCCACTTGCCCGAGCCGCGCTCTCTCCCCACTTGCCCGAGCCGCGCTCTCTCCCCACTCAGCTGCCCGAGCCGCGCTCTCTCCCCACTTGCCCGAGCTGCGCTCTCTCCCCACTTGCCCGAGCCGCGCTCTCTCCCCACTTGCCCGAGCCGCGCTCTCTCCCCACTTGCCCGAGCCGCGCTCTCTCCCCACTTGCCCGAGCCGCGCTCTCTCCCCACTCAGCTGCCCGAGCCGCGCTCTCTCCCCACTTGCCCGAGCCGCGCTCTCTCCCCACTTGCCCGAGCCGCGCTCTCTCCCCACTTGCCCGAGCCGCGCTCTCTCCCCACTTGCCCGAGCCGCGCTCTCTCCCCACTTGCCCGAGCCGCGCTCTCTCCCCACTCAGCTGCCCGAGCCGCGCTCTCTCCCCACTTGCCCGAGCCGCGCTCTCTCCCCACTTGCCCGAGCCGCGCTCTCTCCCCACTTGCCCGAGCCGCGCTCTCTCCCCACTTGCCCGAGCCGCGCTCTCTCCCCACTTGCCCGAGCCGCGCTCTCTCCCCACTTGCCTGAGCCGCGCTCTCTCCGCACTCACCTGCCCGAGCCGCGCTCTCTCCCCACTCAGCTGCCCGAGCCGCGCTCTCTCCCCACTTGCCCGAGCCGCGCTCTCTCCCCACTTGCCCGAGCCGCGCTCTCTCCCCACTTGCCCGAGCCGCGCTCTCTCCCCACTTGCCCGAGCCGCGCTCTCTCCCCACTTGCCCGAGCCGCGCTCTCTCCGCACTTGCCCGAGCCGCGCTCTCTCCGCACTCACCTGCCCGAGCCGCGCTCTCTCCCCACTCAGCTGCCCGAGCCACGCTCTCTCCCCACTTGCCCGAGCCGCGCTCTCTCCCCACTTGCCCGAGCCGCGCTCTCTCCACACTTGCCCGAGCCGCGCTCTCTCCACACTTGCCCGAGCCGCGCTCTCTCCCCACTTGCCCGAGCCGCGCTCTCTCCCCACTTGCCAGAGCCGCGCTCTCTCCGCACTCACCTGCCCGAGCCGCGCTCTCTCCCCACTCAGCTGCCCGAGCCGCGCTCTCTCCCCACTTGCCCGAGCCGCGCTCTCTCCCCACTTGCCCGAGCCGCGCTCTCTCCCCACTTGCCCGAGCCGCGCTCTCTCCCCACTTGCCCGAGCCGCGCTCTCTCCCCACTTGCCCGAGCCGCGCTCTCTCCCCACTTGCCCGAGCCGCGCTCTCTCCGCACTTGCCCGAGCCGCGCTCTCTCCGCACTCACCTGCCCGAGCCGCGCTCTCTACCCACTCGGCTGCCAGAGCCACACTCTCTCCCCACTCACCTGCCAGAGCCGCACTCTCTCCCCACTCGGCTGCCAGAGCCACACTCTCTCCCCACTCACTTGCCCGAGCCGCGCTCTCTACCCACTCGGCTGCCAGAGCCACACTCTCTCCCCACTCACTTGCCCGAGCCGCGCTCTCTCCCCACTTGCCCGAGCCGCGCTCTCTCCCCACTTGCCAGAGCCGCGCTCTCTCCGCACTCACCTGCCCGAGCCGCGC
The DNA here is from genome assembly GCF_036971445.1 of Narcine bancroftii. Taxonomy (NCBI): domain Eukaryota; kingdom Metazoa; phylum Chordata; class Chondrichthyes; order Torpediniformes; family Narcinidae; genus Narcine; species Narcine bancroftii. Next base: position 64,792,057 of record NC_091479.1, on the reverse strand, counting down.
TCTCTCCCCACTCAGCTGCCCGAGCCGCGCTCTCTCCCCACTTGCCCGAGCCGCGCTCTCTCCCCACTTGCCCGAGCCGCGCTCTCTCCCCACTTGCCCGAGCCGCGCTCTCTCCCCACTTGCCCGAGCCGCGCTCTCTCCCCACTTGCCCGAGCCGCGCTCTCTCCGCACTTGCCCAAGCCGCGCTCTCTCCGCACTCACCTGCCCGAGCCGCGCTCTCTACCCACTCGGCTGCCAGAGCCACACTCTCTCCCCACTCACCTGCCAGAGCCGCACTCTCTCCCCACTCGGCTGCCAGAGCCACACTCTCTCACCATTCACTTGCCCGAGCCGCGCTCTCTACCCACTCGGCTGCCAGAGCCACACTCTCTCCCCACTCACTTGCCCGAGCCGCGCTCTCTACCCACTCGGCTGCCAGAGCCACACTCTCTCCCCACTCACCTGCCAGAGCCGCACTCTCTCCCCACTCGGCTGCCAGAGCCACACTCTCTCCCCACTCACTTGCCCGAGCCACACTCTCTCCCCATTCACTTGCCCGAGCTGCGCTCTCTCCCCACTCACTTGCCCGAGCTGCGCTCTCTCCCCACTCAGCTGCCCGAGCCGCGCTCTCTCCCCACTTGCCCGAGCCGCGCTCTCTCCCCACTTACCCGAGCCGCGCTCTCTCCCCACTTGCCCGAGCCGCGCTCTCTCCCCACTTACCCGAGCCGCGCTCTCTCCCCACTTGCCCGAGCCGCGCTCTCTCCCCACTTGCCCGAGCCGCGCTCTCTCCCCACTTGCCCGAGCCGCGCTCTCTCTCCACTTGCCCGAGCCGCGCTCTCTCCCCACTTGCCAGAGCCGCGCTCTCTCCGCACTCACCTGCCCGAGCCGCGCTCTCTCCGCACTCACCTGCCCGAGCCGCGCTCTCTCCCCACTTGCCCGAGCCGCGCTCTCTGCCCACTTGCCCGAGCCGCGCTCTCTCCCCACTTGCCAGAGCCGCGCTCTCTCCGCACTCACCTGCCCGAGCCGCGCTCTCTCCCCACTCAGCTGCCCGAGCCGCGCTCTCTCCCCACTTGCCCGAGCCGCGCTCTCTCCCCACTTGCCAGAGCCGCGCTCTCTGCGCACTCACCTGCCCGAGCCGCGCTCTCTCCCCACTTGCCCGAGCCGCGCTCTCTCCCCACTTGTCCGAGCCGCGCTCTCTCCCCACTTGCCCGAGCCGCGCTCTCTCCCCACTTGCCCGAGCCGCGCTCTCTCCCCACTTGCCCGAGCCGCGCTCTCTCCCCACTCAGCTGCCCGAGCCGCGCTCTCTCCCCACTTGCCCGAGCCGCGCTCTCTCCCCACTTGCCCGAGCCGCGCTCTATCCCCACTTGCCAGAGCCGCGCTCTCTCCGCACTCACCTGCCCGAGCCGCGCTCTCTCCCCACTTGCCCGAGCCGCGCTCTCTCCCCACTTGCCCGAGCCGCGCTCTCTCCCCACTCAGCTGCCCGAGCCGCGCTCTCTCCCCACTTGCCCGAGCCGCGCTCTCTCCCCACTTGCCCGAGCCGCGCTCTCTCCCCACTTGCCCGAGCCGCGCTCTCTCCCCACTTGCCCGAGCCGCGCTCTCTCCCCACTTGCCCGAGCCGCGCTCTCTCCCCACTCAGCTGCCCGAGCCGCGCTCTCTCCCCACTTGCCCGAGCCGCGCTCTCTCCCCACTTGCCCGAGCCGCGCTCTCTCCCCACTTGCCCGAGCCGCGCTCTCTCCCCACTTGCCCGAGCCGCGCTCTCTCCCCACTTGCCCGAGCCGCGCTCTCTCCCCACTCAGCTGCCCGAGCCGCGCTCTCTCCCCACTTGCCCGAGCCGCGCTCTCTCCCCACTTGCCCGAGCCGCGCTCTCTCCCCACTTGCCCGAGCCGCGCTCTCTCCCCACTTGCCCGAGCCGCGCTCTCTCCCCACTTGCCCGAGCCGCGCTCTCTCCCCACTTGCCTGAGCCGCGCTCTCTCCGCACTCACCTGCCCGAGCCGCGCTCTCTCCCCACTCAGCTGCCCGAGCCGCGCTCTCTCCCCACTTGCCCGAGCCGCGCTCTCTCCCCACTTGCCCGAGCCGCGCTCTCTCCCCACTTGCCCGAGCCGCGCTCTCTCCCCACTTGCCCGAGCCGCGCTCTCTCCCCACTTGCCCAAGCCGCGCTCTCTCCGCACTTGCCCGAGCCGCGCTCTCTCCGCACTCACCTGCCCGAGCCGCGCTCTCTCCCCACTCAGCTGCCCGAGCCGCGCTCTCTCCCCACTTGCCCGAGCCGCGCTCTCTCCCCACTTGCCCGAGCCGCGCTCTCTCCACACTTGCCCGAGCCGCGCTCTCTCCACACTTGCCCGAGCCGCGCTCTCTCCCCACTTGCCCGAGCCGCGCTCTCTCCCCACTTGCCAGAGCCGCGCTCTCTCCGCACTCACCTGCCCGAGCCGCGCTCTCTCCCCACTCAGCTGCCCGAGCCGCGCTCTCTCCCCACTTGCCCGAGCCGCGCTCTCTCCCCACTTGCCCGAGCCGCGCTCTCTCCCCACTTGCCCGAGCCGCGCTCTCTCCCCACTTGCCCGAGCCGCGCTCTCTCCCCACTTGCCCGAGCCGCGCTCTCTCCGCACTTGCCCGAGCCGCGCTCTCTCCGCACTCACCTGCCCGAGCCGCGCTCTCTACCCACTCGGCTGCCAGAGCCACACTCTCTCCCCACTCACCTGCCAGAGCCGCACTCTCTCCCCACTCGGCTGCCAGAGCCACACTCTCTCCCCACTCACTTGCCCGAGCCGCGCTCTCTACCCACTCGGCTGCCAGAGCCACACTCTCTCCCCACTCACTTGCCCGAGCCGCGCTCTCTCCCCACTTGCCCGAGCCGCGCTCTCTCCCCACTTGCCAGAGCCGCGCTCTCTCCGCACTCACCTGCCCGAGCCGCGCTCTCTCCCCACTCAGCTGCCCGAGCCGCGCTCTCTCCCCACTTGCCCGAGCCGCGCTCTCTCCCCACTTGCCCGAGCCGCGCTCTCTCCCCACTTGCCCGAGCCGCGCTCTCTCCCCACTTGCCCGAGCCGCGCTCTCTCCCCACTTGCCCGAGCCGCGCTCTCTCCGCACTTGCCCAAGCCGCGCTCTCTCCGCACTCACCTGCCCGAGCCGCGCTCTCTACCCACTCGGCTGCCAGAGCCACACTCTCTCCCCACTCACCTGCCAGAGCCGCACTCTCTCCCCACTCGGCTGCCAGAGCCACACTCTCTCACCATTCACTTGCCCGAGCCGCGCTCTCTACCCACTCGGCTGCCAGAGCCACACTCTCTCCCCACTCACTTGCCCGAGCCGCGCTCTCTACCCACTCGGCTGCCAGAGCCACACTCTCTCCCCACTCACCTGCCAGAGCCGCACTCTCTCCCCACTCGGCTGCCAGAGCCACACTCTCTCCCCACTCACTTGCCCGAGCCACACTCTCTCCCCACTCACTTGCCCGAGCTGCGCTCTCTCCCCACTCACTTGCCCGAGCTGCGCTCTCTCCCCACTCAGCTGCCCGAGCCGCGCTCTCTCCCCACTTGCCCGAGCCGCGCTCTCTCCCCACTTACCCGAGCCGCGCTCTCTCCCCACTTGCCCGAGCCGCGCTCTCTCCCCACTTACCCGAGCCGCGCTCTCTCCCCACTTGCCCGAGCCGCGCTCTCTCCCCACTTGCCCGAGCCGCGCTCTCTCCCCACTTGCCCGAGCCGCGCTCTCTCTCCACTTGCCCGAGCCGCGCTCTCTCCCCACTTGCCAGAGCCGCGCTCTCTCCGCACTCACCTGCCCGAGCCGCGCTCTCTCCCCACTCAGCTGCCCGAGCCGCGCTCTCTCCCCACTTGCCCGAGCCGCGCTCTCTCCCCACTTGCCCGAGCCGCGCTCTCTCCCCACTTGCCCGAGCCGCGCTCTCTCCCCACTTGCCCGAGCCGCGCTCTCTCCCCACTTGCCCGAGCCGCGCTCTCTCCGCACTTGCCCGAGCCGCGCTCTCTCCGCACTCACCTGCCCGAGCCGCGCTCTCTACCCACTCGGCTGCCAGAGCCACACTCTCTCCCCACTCACCTGCCAGAGCCGCACTCTCTCCCCACTCGGCTGCCAGAGCCACACTCTCTCCCCATTCACTTGCCCGAGCCGCGCTCCCTACCCACTCGGCTGCCAGAGCCACACTCTCTCCCCACTCACTTGCCCGAGCCGCGCTCTCTACCCACTCGGCTGCCAGAGCCACACTCTCTCCCCACTCACCTGCCAGAGCCGCACTCTCTCCCCACTCGGCTGCCAGAGCCACACTCTCTCCCCACTCACTTGCCCGAGCCGCGCTCTCTACCCACTCGGCTGCCAGAGCCACACTCTCTCCCCACTCACTTGCCCGAGCTGCGCTCTCTCCCCACTCACTTGCCCGAGCTGCGCTCTCTCCCCACTCAGCTGCCCGAGCCGCGCTCTCTCCCCACTTGCCCGAGCCGCGCTCTCTCCCCACTTACCCGAGCCGCGCTCTCTCCCCACTTGCCCGAGCCGCGCTCTCTCCCCACTTGCCCGAGCCGCGCTCTCTCCGCACTTGCCCGAGCCGCGCTCTCTCCGCACTCACCTGCCCGAGCCGCGCTCTCTACCCACTCGGCTGCCAGAGCCACACTCTCTCCCCACTCACCTGCCAGAGCCGCACTCTCTCCCCACTCGGCTGCCAGAGCCACACTCTCTCCCCACTCACTTGCCCGAGCCGCGCTCTCTACCCACTCGGCTGCCAGAGCCACACTCTCTCCCCACTCACTTGCCCGAGCCGCGCTCTCTCCCCACTTGCCCGAGCCGCGCTCTCTCCCCACTTGCCAGAGCCGCGCTCTCTCCGCACTCACCTGCCCGAGCCGCGCTCTCTCCCCACTCAGCTGCCCGAGCCGCGCTCTCTCCCCACTTGCCCGAGCCGCGCTCTCTCCCCACTTGCCCGAGCCGCGCTCTCTCCCCACTTGCCCGAGCCGCGCTCTCTCCCCACTTGCCCGAGCCGCGCTCTCTCCCCACTTGCCCGAGCCGCGCTCTCTCCGCACTTGCCCAAGCCGCGCTCTCTGCGCACACACCTGCCCGAGCCGCGCTCTCTACCCACTCGGCTGCCAGAGCCACACTCTCTCCCCACTCACCTGCCAGAGCCGCACTCTCTCCCCACTCGGCTGCCAGAGCCACACTCTCTCCCCACTCACCTGCCAGAGCCGCACTCTCTCCCCACTCGGCTGCCAGAGCCACACTCTCTCCCCACTCACTTGCCCGAGCCACACTCTCTCCCCACTCACTTGCCCGAGCTGCGCTCTCTCCCCATTCACTTGCCCGAGCTGCGCTCTCTCCCCACTCAGCTGCCCGAGCCGCGCTCTCTCCCCACTCAGCTGCCCGAGCCGCGCTCTCTCCCCACTTGCCCGAGCCGCGCTCTCTCCCCACTTACCCGAGCCGCGCTCTCTCCCCACTTGCCCGAGCCGCGCTCTCTCCCCACTTACCCGAGCCGCGCTCTCTCCCCACTTGCCCGAGCCGCGCTCTCTCCCCACTTGCCCGAGCCGCGCTCTCTCCCCACTTGCCCGAGCCGCGCTCTCTCCCCACTTGCCCGAGCCGCGCTCTCTCCCCACTTGCCAGAGCCGCGCTCTCTCCGCACTCACCTTCCCGAGCCGCGCTCTCTCCCCACTCAGCTGCCCGAGCCGCGCTCTCTCCCCACTTGCCCGAGCCGCGCTCTCTCCCCACTTGCCCGAGCCGCGCTCTCTCCCCACTTGCCCGAGCCGCGCTCTCTCCCCACTTGCCCGAGCCGCGCTCTCTCCCCACTTGCCCGAGCCGCGCTCTCTCCGCACTTGCCCGAGCCGCGCTCTCTCCGCACTCACCTGCCCGAGCCGCGCTCTCTACCCACTCGGCTGCCAGAGCCACACTCTCTCCCCACTCACCTGCCAGAGCCGCACTCTCTCCCCACTCGGCTGCCAGAGCCACACTCTCTCCCCACTCACCTGCCAGAGCCGCACTCTCTCCCCACTCGGCTGCCAGAGCCACACTCTCTCCCCACTCACTTGCCCGAGCCGCGCTCTCTACCCACTCGGCTGCCAGAGCCACACTCTCTCCCCACTCACTTGCCCGAGCCGCGCTCTCTCCCCACTTGCCCGAGCCGCGCTCTCTCCCCACTTGCCAGAGCCGCGCTCTCTCCGCACTCACCTGCCCGAGCCGCGCTCTCTCCCCACTCAGCTGCCCGAGCCGCGCTCTCTCCCCACTTGCCCGAGCCGCGCTCTCTCCCCACTTGCCCGAGCCGCGCTCTCTCCCCACTTGCCCGAGCCGCGCTCTCTCCCCACTTGCCCGAGCCGCGCTCTCTCCCCACTTGCCCGAGCCGCGCTCTCTCCGCACTTGCCCAAGCCGCGCTCTCTCCGCACTCACCTGCCCGAGCCGCGCTCTCTACCCACTCGGCTGCCAGAGCCACACTCTCTCCCCACTCACCTGCCAGAGCCGCACTCTCTCCCCACTCGGCTGCCAGAGCCACACTCTCTCACCATTCACTTGCCCGAGCCGCGCTCTCTACCCACTCGGCTGCCAGAGCCACACTCTCTCCCCACTCACTTGCCCGAGCCGCGCTCTCTACCCACTCGGCTGCCAGAGCCACACTCTCTCCCCACTCACCTGCCAGAGCCGCACTCTCTCCCCACTCGGCTGCCAGAGCCACACTCTCTCCCCACTCACTTGCCCGAGCCACACTCTCTCCCCACTCACTTGCCCGAGCTGCGCTCTCTCCCCACTCACTTGCCCGAGCTGCGCTCTCTCCCCACTCAGCTGCCCGAGCCGCGCTCTCTCCCCACTTGCCCGAGCCGCGCTCTCTCCCCACTTACCCGAGCCGCGCTCTCTCCCCACTTGCCCGAGCCGCGCTCTCTCCCCACTTACCCGAGCCGCGCTCTCTCCCCACTTGCCCGAGCCGCGCTCTCTCCCCACTTGCCCGAGCCGCGCTCTCTCCCCACTTGCCCGAGCCGCGCTCTCTCTCCACTTGCCCGAGCCGCGCTCTCTCCCCACTTGCCAGAGCCGCGCTCTCTCCGCACTCACCTGCCCGAGCCGCGCTCTCTCCCCACTCAGCTGCCCGAGCCGCGCTCTCTCCCCACTTGCCCGAGCCGCGCTCTCTCCCCACTTGCCCGAGCCGCGCTCTCTCCCCACTTGCCCGAGCCGCGCTCTCTCCCCACTTGCCCGAGCCGCGCTCTCTCCCCACTTGCCCGAGCCGCGCTCTCTCCGCACTTGCCCGAGCCGCGCTCTCTCCGCACTCACCTGCCCGAGCCGCGCTCTCTACCCACTCGGCTGCCAGAGCCACACTCTCTCCCCACTCACCTGCCAGAGCCGCACTCTCTCCCCACTCGGCTGCCAGAGCCACACTCTCTCCCCATTCACTTGCCCGAGCCGCGCTCCCTACCCACTCGGCTGCCAGAGCCACACTCTCTCCCCACTCACTTGCCCGAGCCGCGCTCTCTACCCACTCGGCTGCCAGAGCCACACTCTCTCCCCACTCACCTGCCAGAGCCGCACTCTCTCCCCACTCGGCTGCCAGAGCCACACTCTCTCCCCACTCACTTGCCCGAGCCGCGCTCTCTACCCACTCGGCTGCCAGAGCCACACTCTCTCCCCACTCACCTGCCAGAGCCGCACTCTCTCCCCACTCGGCTGCCAGAGCCACACTCTCTCCCCACTCACTTGCCCGAGCCGCGCTCTCTACCCACTCGGCTACCAGAGCCACACTCTCTCCCCACTCACTTGCCCGAGCTGCGCTCTCTCCCCACTCACTTGCCCGAGCTGCGCTCTCTCCCCACTCAGCTGCCCGAGCCGCGCTCTCTCCCCACTTGCCCGAGCCGCGCTCTCTCCCCACTTACCCGAGCCGCGCTCTCTCCCCACTTGCCCGAGCCGCGCTCTCTCCCCACTTGCCCGAGCCGCGCTCTCTCCCCACTTGCCCGAGCCGCGCTCTCTCCGCACTTGCCCGAGCCGCGCTCTCTCCGCACTCACCTGCCCGAGCCGCGCTCTCTACCCACTCGGCTGCCAGAGCCACACTCTCTCCCCACTCACCTGCCAGAGCCGCACTCTCTCCCCACTCGGCTGCCAGAGCCACACTCTCTCCCCATTCACTTGCCCGAGCCGCGCTCTCTACCCACTCGGCTGCCAGAGCCACACTCTCTCCCCACTCACTTGCCCGAGCCGCGCTCTCTACCCACTCGGCTGCCAGAGCCACACTCTCTCCCCACTCACCTGCCAGAGCCGCACTCTCTCCCCACTCGGCTGCCAGAGCCACACTCTCTCCCCACTCACTTGCCCGAGCCGCGCTCTCTACCCACTCGGCTGCCAGAGCCACACTCTCTCCCCACTCACTTGCCCGAGCTGCGCTCTCCCCACTCACTTGCCCGAGCTGCGCTCTCTCCCCACTCAGCTGCCCGAGCCGCGCTCTCTCCCCACTTGCCCGAGCCGCGCTCTCTCCCCACTTACCCGAGCCGCGCTCTCTCCCCACTTGCCCGAGCCGCGCTCTCTCCCCACTTGCCCGAGCCGCGCTCTCTCCCCACTTGCCCGAGCCGCGCTCTCTCCGCACTCACCTGCCCGAGCCGCGCTCTCTACCCACTCGGCTGCCAGAGCCACACTCTCTCCCCACTCACCTGCCAGAGCCGCACTCTCTCCCCACTCGGCTGCCAGAGCCACACTCTCTCCCCATTCACTTGCCCGAGCCGCGCTCTCTACCCACTCGGCTGCCAGAGCCACACTCTCTCCCCACTCACTTGCCCGAGCCGCGCTCTCTACCCACTCGGCTGCCAGAGCCACACTCTCTCCCCACTCACCTGCCAGAGCCGCACTCTCTCCCCACTCGGCTGCCAGAGCCACACTCTCTCCCCACTCACTTGCCCGAGCCGCGCTCTCTACCCACTCGGCTGCCAGAGCCACACTCTCTCCCCACTCACTTGCCCGAGCTGCGCTCTCTCCCCACTCACTTGCCCGAGCTGCGCTCTCTCCCCACTCAGCTGCCCGAGCCGCGCTCTCTCCCCACTCAGCTGCCCGAGCCGCGCTCTCTCCCCACTTGCCCGAGCCGCGCTCTCTCCCCACTTACCCGAGCCGCGCTCTCTCCCCACTTGCCCGAGCCGCGCTCTCTCCCCACTTGCCCGAGCCGCGCTCTCTCCCCACTTGCCCGAGCCGCGCTCTCTCCGCACTCACCTGCCCGAGCCGCGCTCTCTACCCACTCGGCTGCCAGAGCCACACTCTCTCCCCACTCACCTGCCAGAGCCGCACTCTCTCCCCACTCGGCTGCCAGAGCCACACTCTCTCCCCATTCACTTGCCCGAGCCGCGCTCTCTCCGCACTCACCTGCCCGAGCCGCGCTCTCTACCCACTCGGCTGCCAGAGCCACACTCTCTCCCCACTCACCTGCCAGAGCCGCACTCTCTCCCCACTCGGCTGCCAGAGCCACACTCTCTCCCCATTCACTTGCCCGAGCCGCGCTCTCTACCCACTCGGCTGCCAGAGCCACACTCTCTCCCCACTCACTTGCCCGAGCCGCGCTCTCTACCCACTCGGCTGCCAGAGCCACACTCTCTCCCCACTCACCTGCCAGAGCCGCACTCTCTCCCCACTCGGCTGCCAGAGCCACACTCTCTCCCCACTCACTTGCCCGAGCCGCGCTCTCTACCCACTCGGCTGCCAGAGCCACACTCTCTCCCCACTCACTTGCCCGAGCTGCGCTCTCTCCCCACTCACTTGCCCGAGCTGCGCTCTCTCCCCACTCAGCTGCCCGAGCCGCGCTCTCTCCCCACTTGCCCGAGCCGCGCTCTCTCCCCACTTACCCGAGCCGCGCTCTCTCCCCACTTGCCCGAGCCGCGCTCTCTCCCCACTTGCCCGAGCCGCGCTCTCTCCCCACTTGCCCGAGCCGCGCTCTCTCCGCACTCACCTGCCCGAGCCGCTCCCTTTGTCAAATACCCTTTGAGTCAGGTTGCTGAAATTCTGCTGAAGGACAATCCCTGTGCAATCGCCAACCACTTACAGGTAAGGTGAGACCTCAGGCTCCCAGGCAGGATGACCATGTGGAAGGGAGGCGTCGGGGATTGGTGACTGCATGGGGAGGTGTTGGGGATCGGCGACGGCTGATACAAGTATTGTCCTGATGCTACTGGGCTGCTTTAGAGAAAATTTCTGAATATCCAAAAAATCCACTTAACTGAAATAGGTCTGGTCACAAGTATTTCGAATAATCGGAAACATACTGCACGTGTAGTTGTATTTTGAAAACATCCAAGTGACCCAGCAAATATAATAAAGCCCCCAGTTTCAGGCACCTATGGGGGATTTGTAGATACCGGATAAGTGAATTTGCTGGTTGCTTGAGACTGCATGTTGCGTGGATTGGGCGAAATGGCCCATAGGGAGGAACCAATTTTAAACATTGGTATTTTTTTACCTATTTACTTTTTTGCACTTTTTTTGCTGGTTGCTTGAGGCTGCCAGTTGCTTGAATTCCAGATAATGGGGATGTTACTGTGTTACCTAATTGCCTTTCAATGCGATCCAATGCATGGAAAGAGAAAGCAATAATTTCTCTTCTTCCAAGCATCCCTGATGTTACTAATCCATTACACACTTCTATAGAAGTTTTCACAGTGTTGTATTTCTCATTAGACAATTCATTTCCTACTTTTCCTTCCTTTATTAATGATTTTTCTCTTGATGACCTGAAATGTTCCCCATCATCATCCTTTACTGCTCTTTCAGCAACATTTTATCCTTTTAAATTTAGACATACAGCATGGTTACAGGACCCTTTCAGCTCATGAGCCCATGCTGCCCAATTTACATCCGATTAACCTACAACCCCCCATAGGTTACAAACAGTGGGAGGAAACCAGAGCCTTCGGGTAAAACCCACGCACACGTGGGAAGAACATACTAGCTCCTTACAGACAGCGCTGGATTTGAACCCCAGTGCAACTCGCTGTCACTGTAACCGCTATGCCAACCGTACTATCTTTAATTTCTCTTGATAGCCACAGCTCAACCAATTTTCTTGTATATGTAGGTGTTTGTGCCTTGAAAGGATCTATATTTGATTCAAGCAAAATATTAATTCTTCAAATGTTGGCCAATGTTTGTTTACTAAAATGTCTAAAATGTAGTTTCCACTGTACCACAGCCAACCAATTTGTGCATCATATCTTCATATTTTGCTCTTTTTGGTTTTATCAATATTTATATATTTTATTTTTTACATAAAAATCTATCATATTTTGATTCAGAAGACTGGATCTAAACAGCACCTTGTATTCCGACTCGGCAGTCTTCAACCAGATGTTATCAACGTCAACCTCCATTTTTATTTTACCCCCTCTTCTTGACGCTCTCTTTCTCTACCCCTTTGTCTTCCTTCTGTCAGATCCCACCCCCTTCCTGTCCTTTGCTTGTCAGAGCTGTCTGTCGTAGCCCTCTCCCCATCACCATTCTCTTCTACCCCCCTCCCCATATCCATCTATTATTTCTTACCTGAGTCTGTGTTCCTCCCCTTTCCCTTCCCCACCCCCTCTCCCCCTAACTTTTTCAATTATCTGCCTGATTTTTGACACTCCTGAAGAAGGGCTCTGGTCCGAAATGTCAACTGCCTTTTGCTTCCGATGAATGCTGTGTGATCTGAGTTTTTTTGGGGTACCTTATCTAAAATAGCCTGTTCCCTTTTTGACCTTTAATTTGCAAACCATCTTGTATATACTCTTCTGTCTTTTGTTATTTCTCCTCATTTAACTTTCTTTGTGTGAAATTTAATGTCTCTCATAGTCTTTTTTTACTCTAGTCTTTAATGTTTCATGCTCTGCCCTACAGTACCATTACAGTTTGGGATCCAATACAACTTCCACCAATGTTTACTGTCTCTTGCTGTTTCTTAACTCCACTCAGAATTATCATACCTCATGGTTTTCTATGATCTGTTCTCTCTACTGCCTTCTTCCCATTTTTGATTATAAGGTTGCTCCCTGGTTTTCCATTTTGCCTACCTCTGCTGAGAGTTAAGCACCCTGGAGTAATTTTGCTCTCTTTGATTTTTGGGAATAGTATTAACTTTTTTTTTATCCTGTCTGCACTGGTTATCCACATGTATATCTTCTGATATTGACAGGTTAATGGTTGGAAAGCACAAATAATCCTCTGATGTTTTTAAAAAATAGATAACTAACTGAAGCATTGGGTTCAGTTATAATATTGCAATGTCCAAACACATCATGGACCATAAAGGTCTCTGCAGCTGTGAAATTAAGAGATCAAATCCTTCTGTTATTGATCTGTCAACCATGAATTTGGTGGTATTTAAATTGCAATCAATTTCCCTTGTAATTTTTTTAAAATTTGAACAACAAAGTTCAAGTTTGCATGAAAGTTCTGTATGAGATTAGGGTATTCTATGTCCTAAAATACAGCTGACAGTTTAATAGAGCAGGGTTCAAAAGATGATGCAGTGCTTTTTGAAGGCAATGTTTGGTAAGCTTAAATGGCAAGGAGTTCCTTTTTTTAGAACATAAGCAACAAGAGCAGGTGAAGGCCATCTGGTCCATTGAGCCATTCAATAAGATCACTTGCCTTTTCCCCATATCCAAATTCCCCTACTACATAAAAATCTACTCAACTTTGTTATAAATATATTTTCTGAGTTAGCCTCCTCAGCTTCAATAGGGAGAGAATTCCATAGATTGACCACTCTCTGGAAAAAGGTGTTTTCTTCCTCATCTCCAACCTAAATCTATTACCCTGAATCTTGAGGCTAAGTCCCCTAGTTCTAGTCTCACCTACCAGTGGAAACAAGTTGCCTATTTAAATCTTATCTATGCCTTTCTTAAGTTTGTGTTTCTATGAGAACCCTTCTCGTTCTTCTGAATTCCAGTGAGTACAGTCCCAGACGACTCAAGCTCTCCTCATGGACTAACTTCTTCCTCTGTTATACCTTCAAAAGTAGTACATCCCTCCTCAAGTAAGGAGATGAGAACTGGACGCAGTACTCCAGATGTGGCCTCACAAGTACCCTGTACAGGTGCAGCATAATGTCCCTGCTCCTAAACGCAATCTCTCTAACAATGAAGGCCAACATTCGATTTGCCTTCTTGATAGCCTGATGCACAAGCACTCCCCAGTCCTCCACACCAGCATCTGCAATCCTGCAATTGCTTTCCATTTAAATAATAATCTGATTTTCCATTTTTCTTTCCAAAGTGGATAACCTCACATTTACCAATGTTGTGTTCCGTCTGTCAGACCCTTGCCCACTCACTTAACTTATTCTCTGCAAACTCTCCCTATCCTCTGCACAATTTGCTTTTCCACTCAATTTAGTGTAATTGGCAAACTTTGATGCACTACACTCTGTTCCCTCTTCCGGATCATTAGTGTTTATCATGAACAGTTGCACGCTCTGCAGCACATCGCTCACAACTGATTGCCAACCAGAAAAACACCAATATATCCCAACTCTCTGCTTTTGATTAACCAAGTTGGTTAACCAATCTTCTATCCATGCTAATGCATCACCCCCAACTCTATGCATCCTTATCTTATGGCTGTCTTTAACGCAGCACCTTATCAAACATCTTCTGGATATCCAAGTAAACAACGTCCATCTGTTCCCCTCTATCTGCTGTTTTTTTATATCCTCAAAAACTTCCAGTGTTTGTCAAACAGAACTTGCCTTTTCTGAATCCATAACTACATCTGCCTGACGGATCCATTTTGTTCCAGATGCCTTCAAGCATTTTCCCAACTGAAGATGTTAAACCAATTGGCCTAAAGTTACCTGCCTACATCCTTTCTTGAGCAGTGGCTTGACATTCGGCATCTTCCAATCTGCTGGGATCTGCCGAGAGTCAAGAGAATTTTGGTAAATTTCACCAAAGCCTCTACTATAACTTTTGCCATTTCTTTCAGTATCATGTAATGCAGAGTAATGAAAGATATTGTTTTTATACTTCCAAGTGAAATTGACTGCAGGAGGCCAGGGGACTTATCTTTCTTCAGACCCACGTATTTTCTCTTCAGTGATAGCTATTGAATCCAGGTCCTCACTTTTCATCACATCTATAACCTCTGTCTTTAGCATGGTAGAATTGTCCTCCACTGTGAAGACTGAAAATATAGTAATTCAAAGCCTCAGCTATTTCTTTATTACCCAGTATCAATTCCCCATTGTCATCCTCCAAGGGACTTGCATCCATTTTAGCCTGCCTTTTCCGCTTTATATAATTATAAAAAGTTTTATTCCCCGTTTTTATATTTTGTGCTAATCTTTTTTCATAATCTACCTTCGCTTTTTTAGTTGCTCGCTTCGTGGTTTTTTTTTGTTGTTTTTTAAAGTATTCCCAATCTTCTGTTTTACTCTGCTCTTTGTAACTTTGTACACACGAGCTATTAGTTTGATACCTTCCTTTATTTCTTTAGTTATCCAAGGCTGGCTGGCCCCATCCTTACTGTCCTTGCTTTTAACTGCAATATTCATTTGTTGAGCACCATGAAAAATCTCTTTGAAAGATTTCCACTGTTCATCAACCATCCCCCCCATTTAGCCTGCATTCCCAGTCTATGCTATTACCATATAACCATTATAGCATAGAAACAGGTCAGTTTGGCCCTTCTAGTCAATGCTGAACACTTTCTCCCACCTGGTCCTATTGACCCACACCAGGCCCATAACCCACCACATCTCTCTCATCCATATACTCATCCAACTTTTCCTTAAATATTAAAATTGAAACTGCATCTACCACTTCATTCCACACTCCCACCACCCTCTGAGTGAAGAAATTCCCCCTCATGTTTCCCCTAAACTTTCCCCTTTCAATCTCAATCCATGTCCTCTTGTTTAAATCTTCCCCCATTCTTAATGGAAAAAGCCTGTCCACATTGACTCTATCTGTCCCCTTTATCAAATCACCCTCAATCTTCTATGCATCAGGAAATAAAGTCCTTGCCTGCTCAACCTTTCCCTTAACTCAAACCATGAAACCTAGGCAACATTCTTGTAAATCTCTTCTGCACTCTCTCTCTTCTGTTTATATCCTTCCTCTAATTCGGTGACCAAAACTGCATACAATAATTCCACCAATGCCTCACCAATGCCTTATACAACTTCAACATGACATCCCATCTCCTATATTCAATACTCTGATTTATGAAAGCCAACATCAAATGGTTTCTTCATCACCTTATCTATATGACTCAACTTTAAGGGAGTTATGTACCAATTCCTAAATCCCTTTGGTTTACTGCACTCCTCATTTGTCGACCATTTAAACTGTATGACCTTTGCTGATAGGTCCTACCAAAATGTAGCACCTCACATTCATCAGTATTAAACTTCATCTGCCATCTTTTTGCCCACTCTTCTAACTGTTCTATATCCCGCTGCGAGCTTTGATAACCTTTCCACAACATTGCCAATCTTTATATCATCTGCATACTTATTAATCTAATTTACCACTCTAACATCCAGATCATTAATATATATATGACAAACAACAGTGGACCCAGTTCCAATCCCTGAGGCACTCCACTGGTCACCGACCTCCAATTTGACAACCAATTTTCCACCACTACTCTCTGGCATCTCCCATCCGACCATCATTTCACTTCTTCAACATTATTACCTAATCCTTGAACCTTCCTAACTAACCTCTTATGTGGAACCTTGTCAAAAACCTGACTAAAGTCCACATCGACAACATCCACAGCCTTCCCCTTGTAATTTCCCTTGTTTAGGTATAATACACTGGTTTTAGGCTGTTGCTCCCTTCTTTTGAATGAGAAACTCAATCATACTATGATCACTCTTTCCAAGAGGATCCCCAGCTATAAGAGCATTAATTTTACCTGTCTTATTGCACAGGATTAGATCCAAGCTACGTTCCCTTATCGATTCAGTAACATGCTGTTTAAGGAAGCTACTTTGGATTCATTCTATGAAGTCCTCGAGGTTGTCTCGACTAACTTGATTCACCCATGTTAAAGTCCCCCATGATAACTGAGGTTCCATCCTGACATGCCTAATATCTCTTGGTTTTTTTGCCTGTGCCACTGTAATGTTATTATTAGGTGGCTTATGGACAACTCCTACCTTCCTTCTGCTTGTCCCTTCTGATTTACCTGATATCCTTGGATATTTAATCAGAATCAGAATTTGTTGTCGATGTTTTGCGGCACCATCATAAAGTGAAAACTTTCATATTATAACCAGCTTACAAAAAATAATTTAAATAATAGCGCACATAGAAGACCGGTTAATTCCCAGTCCTTGCCATCCTGCAATTACGTGTCTGTCATGGCCACTTTTGTATTTATTTGTGCCAAAAGTTTATAGACTTTATTTAGAAAACTATGGACATTCAGATAAAATTCTCTTAATCTCCTTGTGCTTTTACACAATCTTTGCCTCTTTTGCACTTGACTTTTATACCCTCTGCTCTTACTTTTCTCTGGTTTAACTTTTGCTTTTTCTTTATCTACACTCTTTTCTACTTTATTCATCCTTCTCCAATCGGTTGAACCCAGCCCCTACTATTTAGTTTAAAACCCTATCCACAGTCTAGTTATGCGATTCTCCAGGATCCAGGTCCTATAACTGTTCAGATTGTGTCCATCCCCTTTGAACAGTTCTTTCCTTCCCAAATACTGGTGCCTGTGTCCTTGTGTCAATTTGCACATGTCTCAGGTAGCAATCCAGAGGTTACCACCTTTATCATTCTGCTTTTTAATTTAGCCCATGGTTCCTCATTCCCCCCCCCCCCTGATTTGTCACAGTGTTTGAAGCTCAAATTCCAGGTCATCAGTTTTGAGCCTGTTCCTTGAGCAACCAACAAACGTAGTCACCAGGAACCACAATGGGGTCCACCAGCTCCCACATCATGCATCTACAACACATCACCTGATCCTGCATGCCTACTTTATTTAATTAGCTGTAATTTGGTGACTTTTATATAACCTCTGCAAAAAAAGATTTCCCTGTTACTCACCTGTGTCTCCTCACCAAAGCCTTGAACTAAAGCCTTAGGTTCCCACCTCTACACTTTTAATTTTGGAAATATTTTTGAGGCACCACAAACATGGAAATTGGTTCCAAGAGTTATTGACCTTGGCATTTAGAAGATGGGGGCTAGAAATGGTGTTTATGATTGTATTAGCTGGACATAAATTCTAAATGCACACACCTCCTGACACATGGCTCTGATGTGCAAAGCTTTGATTTTCACTTGCAAGTATTTGGTCCAGAATGGCATGACATGCATTGCCTGAGGACAAGATTATGACCCTATGCTTTGAAAGATTCGGGTTGAACCTTGGATGTCAGTGCTGTGCAGTACTGTGTAGTACTTCCCTTTTATGAAATGCATCCTGAAGGTAAATTATGTCTCACCCAATGGCACTTCAGCACAGAGAATACAGTGCCAATATAATCCAGTGCATTCCTAGTATTGGACAACAATCTGTTCTACCATGTCTGAGTAGATAAGTATTATCTTTTGTCAAGCCTGTGTGACAACACAAAGGGCGTGAGTAATTAGTAAAATAAAATGCTTTAGTTAGAGTTAAGTTTATAAAGAGTTGTTTTAAAAATATTTCAAGTTATAAAATGAATAAACAAGAATATTTTATCCTTCAATCAAATGATCCTTTTATTTTAGTTAATGCAAGCTTGTCTTTTATTGCCTAAAATAAAAGGATATCAGTTGGGCAGAGACTTCACAGTCATTTATATTTGAAAGGCTTTCTTGTCAAAATTAAACATTAAGTTGGCTGTAATTGTGACTAATTTATCCAGCCTTGTGCTGAAAGGAGTGTGAGAGCAAGCATTTTTGCCTATTCTTTCTCTTTCTATTCATTGGACATAAAAAAGCCTTTTTTATAATTCACTTTTCAGGATTTGCACTTCACTGAACAGGCCAATATGATTAACCTCAGACAACCACAACCATCTTCCTTTGTGAGTAACATCTCTTCAACCATTGGAGTATTTTCTCCTTTGATGCTTAAGTATTTATTGTGACACAGTAGGGGACTATTCAGCCTATCAGGTCCATGCAAAGTAAATCTCATAATTTCCTTTCCCGTCTATTATCCCCTTATGATTCTCTCGCACATGCCCCTCAGCTTTCCTTTTGATTCAT
Source organism: Narcine bancroftii (assembly GCF_036971445.1). Taxonomy (NCBI): domain Eukaryota; kingdom Metazoa; phylum Chordata; class Chondrichthyes; order Torpediniformes; family Narcinidae; genus Narcine; species Narcine bancroftii. The sequence continues at coordinate 64,773,977 of NC_091479.1, read as the reverse complement.
TTTCTACTCACCAATACAATGACTTACTGATGCCGGTTAAACTACCTGCATGTCTTTCAGATGTGGAAGGAAATCAGAGCTCCAGGTGAAAAAGTCACATGGTCACAGGTAGGATGTGCAAATTTGACCTTGAATGTATCCAAGGTCTGTGTCGCTGGAGCTATGAGGCAACAGCTCTAATGGCTGCGACATAATGCTGGCCAAACTGCTTGACTCTGGTTTTCGCAGAGATCCCTAATGCTACACTTGATCATATCCTACCTGAATGTCAAGGGCAGTCACTCTAACTTCATCACTCTCTGGAATTCATCTCTTTGGTCTATGGTTAAACCAGGGCAGCAATGAGATTGGGCCACATGATTTATATAATTCTAATATGATTTTCTGTCTAATTACAAGAACCTTCAGCTTCATATCCTTAAATGCACATATTGCTGGTTGCTGCCAAAAAGAAACTTAAAAAAAAAAGAACACTTTCAAATATTTCCTTCTATTGATGTCCAGGATAGTGAATTCAACCCCTTTTGAAAATTAAGCATACACCCATCATAATAAGCTGGTGGTAGATTTTGAAACTTGTTTTCATTCAATGTTCATATTCAATAATAAAAGCTGAAATTAGTCCACAAATCAGCTAGTGACAGTGGGGTGGACATATTGACAATTTTTCAGGCTCTTTCATATAACTGTTCTTTGCTGTTTCTTTCAGATATTAAGATCCATCTAAATCTTTATTATTGGAGTAGTTGGGACTGAATTTTGAAAATAAGACAGATGATCAAGAATGTACTTGTATTTACAGCAATTGGCATGTGAGACATCAGTTAGTGCAGAATATCCAGTAGTTGTAAGGGCATGAGCATTCCAGAGGCTCCATGAATATGTCAATAATTCTGACAGGTTTTCAGAACTGTCGGTTCTGGAAGGCAGCTTTTGCAATATTTCAGTCATTGCAGTGAGTCTCCAGGATTGTGTCAGAGTGATGTTAGAGATATGAAAGATGGTGGTTATGTCTCCAAGGAAAAGTAGCTGCTCCTCTTTAAAATGTTTGGGAACTTTAATGTCTCACCTGAATATGGCACTTGCTCAAAATTACAGGGGAGTTTCTGTTTATAATTTTTCATTGCTCTGTTTCATGAACAGGAATAAATTATGGAAATAATTGAAATATAAAATTTGTTTTGGGGATCTAAAATACTAAAAGTATGAATGAAAATCAGAAACTAAGGATTATTCCAAGACTAATTTATTAATTGCATTTGGATTCAAAAGACTAAATTATTATTAGATTTCTTCAATGGTATTGTCCAACCTTGATATCCAGCAGTATTAATAAACCATTTCATCTAGACTGAAAGGATATGAAGCATGCAGTGGAGGGACCTTTGTTACATTCATCAGTTCTTCATTATTTGAATTCAACAAGTAGAAGTCGGGGGCTTGACAGTTTTAGGACATGGAATAACAGAATGGGTCTTGACCTTGACTTTTGGAGCCGTGGTATTAATTTTGTCCTACTAGACCACATGTTGTTTCAATGAACCACAGATGTCTTGGTTTAATAACTGAAACAAAAATGTTATGCATATAATTGAATGGATACATTTGAAGTTAGATATTTTGTCATGTAAGTAATCAGTGAATAGTAGCATAAGCAGTCATGCCAACTGCTGCCAAATTATATTTCTTTCTGCACACAAAAAATGTGCCTTAATGAAAATGAATTTGCAAGTTATTAACTGCTTTCTGAGTGTATGAAACAATAGTCCTATTGTCCAATTGCCATAGTCATTATCATCCCACCACCTATTTGCACGTCTTACATTAATCCCATTTATTTCCCACCTGCATTGTCACCACTACTTCCCCCCCCACCCCCTACCCCACCCCAAAAATTCAACCACACCAACTCATTAAGGAAAATTTACAATGACCAATTCACCTACCAACCCCCATGTCATTGGGATGTGAGAGAAAATTGGAACAACTGGAGAATGTGCAAACGTGAGGACTGAGCGCGAGTTTCTGGCATTCTGAAACTGTGGCTCTACAATGTGCACTACTGTGCCCCACTTGAAATTTCTTTTAGGGAAGCCAAAATTGGTTTTGAGGCTATAGATAGTGTTTTAGAGAATAAAAATAAGATCAATCTAATTTCAAGACATTAGAATTAAGAGCTAGCTTTCCTTTGATCTGTTTAACAGTTTTAGAAAGATTATAGTTCATGATAAATGTTTGTTGAATGGGTAGCAAAATGTTTAGGTATCCAAAAATGACAAAATGTCATGCTATACTTCATAGCAAAATTTTGCTATTTATATGTAAGCTGCATTGGTATTTGGAAAGTAAGTATTGTTCTCCTGTTAGCACCCTAGCTGAAATACCAATCCAGGTCCAAATTAAGTCAAAAAGAAAAAAAATTGTTGTTTAATCTATGACCTGTGGCAAGTTACCTGATCTCATAAGCAACACAGACTTCAAAGTAAACATCAGATAGGAAAAGAATATGCATTTTTAGCACATCTCCTACATCACAGTATCATTAAAGAACAATTTGAACAGTCTTGTAAAATGGTTTTAGGCATACGCTATGAAAATATATATTTTGACAATAGATGAACATTTAAAGAAAACTATTAATATAGGTACACGATCCTTTATCCAGATATCTAAAATCCGGAAAACTCCAAAATCCGGCAAGTGGGGACCAGCGGTTGGGGGAAGGGGGAGACTGCCGGGCAGCCAAGAGACCGCGGTTGGGGGAGACGGCTGGGTGGCCGAGGGACCACGGTTGGGGAGGTGGCCGGGCGGCTGAAGGACCGGCGGTCGGGAGAGACAGGCAAAGGACCAGCGGTTGGGGCAGACATCTAGGCGGTCGGGGCAGACGATCGGATGGCTGAGGGACCAGTGTTGGGGGAGGTGGCCGAGGGACCAGCGATTGAAGGAGGCGGCTGAGTGACCGCAGTTGGGGGAGGTGGGCCAGGGGACTGGAAGGGGGTGGATACTGCAGCACAATTCAGGTGGGCTTTCCGAAATCCGGAAAAATCCAAAATTCGGAACACACTGTCCCTAAGGGTTCCGGATAAAAGATTGTGTACCAGTAGTAGAAACCTGAAATAAAAATAGAAAATGGTGACAATACTCAGAAGGGCAGGAAACATCAGTGGAAAGAAAAACAAAGTTGATGTATCAGCCCTCAGGCCCTCCCTCAGAACAAATTAACTTTCAGGAATGGAAATGGTGCAGGAAGGATGGCTGGAACAAAGGGAACACCCCTGATAGGGTGAGACCAAATATGTTAATATGAGCTATTCCCTTTGTTCTAGCCATCCTTTCCCCATCTTCTCTGTTTCTCTTTTCATAGATGCTGCCTGACCATGAATGTTCCCAGGATTTTTTGTTTTTGTTACAAGATCAGAACGATGATCCTGTAAAGGAAAGATGAGAGAGGTGCCACATTTTTAAAGGAATAATAAATATTTTCTATTCCTGTGATCCCAATTACTCAGCTGTGGTAGAATTTTTTTTATTTTCAAGATTGTTTGCTAAATAAACTTTAAATTGAAAAGTGTATTAGCAAAAGAACTAGGCTATCTAATTTTAACAAGAACACCACTTAGAGGTCAATAATCAGTGCAGAATTTCAAATGAGAGCTCTCTGCTCATTCCCAGCTAAAATGGCCCAGTATGAAAAATGTTTTTGCTGGAGTTAGCCTTAGTTATAAACTGGATGTTTCCTCAATATAGATCCCTGTGGTGGCTTTCAAAACTTCAGTTTATGATATTGTGACACAGAGGACGTGCTGTTAACATATGTTTATCATTGGCGCTAGATGGGAAACACAAGGTGCCATAACCTTCAGAAGAGATTAGACTAATAGTCTGAGAAGCGTAAAAAGTTTCACAATTTAAAAACAACCAATTCTTAAATCCAGAATGAATTAATTGGAATTTCAAAACTGAAACCATTATCCCATCTACACTGCAGTTCTCTGCTTCTGAATTAGGAAAGGAGAGTTGATGTTTAGGGGGGATTCCTTTCAAGAGATTTGTCCAGGATTTCTGTTCATAAGAACAGAAAAATTGCCTGTTCCAGATCATGGCTAACCTGCACATTGGCAACTCCACCTACCTATCCTTTACCAATAAACCTTAATTCCCCTACAATACAAAAATTTATGGAAGAGCAAAGGTTATTTTCAAGCTAAAGTAGTTGATAAATGATTTGCAAAGGCATTAAAAACATTCTCGTTGAAAACGTCACAGTTAATGTCTCATGCCAATAGTTTTAGAAGATTGAATTTTTCTTAACCCAGACATGTTTGGAAAATCCATATCTGTTATTTCATTTAGAAAATGAGATGCAGGACTCTGACAAGGTGGAAAGGAAAGTGAGAGAAGATGAATAGTGGTAAAAATAAGAAAGGCGCAGAGATTTATTTTAAGACAGACCTTTGTCACAGCCTGAGATAGTATGTGAGCATCTGCTGTGTAACACAGTACCCTAATGAAGCTTCTTTACTGTACCATTATCTGTAATATCAATTCTAATAGATTATCACATTTACCTTCTCAGCTACAAGTACCAAGTGTAAAAGGTTTTGACTTTGCCAAGCAGCATATTGGTCAACATGGTAAAGATGACATCCTGGTCATCCATGAAGGTCTGCCACCTGCCTCAGCAAAAGACAATTCACCATCTGAGAATGGTGATGTGTCCAGTCCTCAGCCAAAGACAGCCAAACTCTCCAAAGGGCTTCGTCAGAGAAGCAGGTTAGTGTACACCATTGCAGTGCATTAGCTGCTCAACAGCAGAAATATTTTGGTCTTTCAACATCAAATTCAAATTGTTTAGTGTGATCTTACTTGAGTTCATGCCTCACTTGATGTGACAAAGTGAAAAATAGACATTTTCCAAGCAGATTTGTTTTTGCAAGCTGGTGGAACATTGACTAGATCAAATGCAAATCCTGATCAATGGCATCAGGAAATAAGAAAGCAAAAGAGAAATATAAGCTATTCATGCTTAAAAAATTTTCATATTTATCAAGAAAATGTCAAGTGGCTGTCAAGAATTTCCATTTTTACTTTTATTTGTCAAGTGCTTTGCAAGATCATTTAAAGACAGCATTGAATTTCCACAAATCCTGGTTGGTGCATGTCTTTATACTATAAGTGTAGTCGATGCAGACTCGGGTAGGTATTACTCAGAGAGTGGACAAAGATTTGAGATGTTTTATTTGAGACTCAGATGAAAGATGCCATGATGTCCTCATAACCCTTGATAGCCTGCTTGTGGGTTTTTTTGCTCATTTGATCAGTGTACCTATTTAGATCTTCTTTTCCATGGAGAATAGTAATTTGAAGAATTGGGAGTCCAGCCCAGTACCGACCCATTTCTTTCTACAGGGAAAAGTCCAATGTTAGTAGCACCACCTATTGGCAGATAATTGGAGTAAAAATTGATGTGTGCCATTATTTATTAATGTTAAACTCAGCTGGCTGCAATATATCTAGTACTATGATGTGCTGTTGTTCTTCAGGTTTCTCTCATATATTTGTGACAAGAAGGTTAGGTTTCTTATTCATTCATCACAATTCACTTGATGCCAGATAGTGAAGATTACTGCGGTCTGCAATCAGCAGGTATTCAATACACATGGTTTTAGCTAATATTTTATTCCACCAACGTGCAAGTCATACTGAATAATAAGGATACTTATATAATACACTGGCAGCACCATGAGAATATCACATTGTATCAGTGCATGATACTAATGTCTGAATGAACAGGGAGACTGTGAATATTGCTGCTGAGGGATTTGTGCTATCATTTAGACTTTTAACACCAGTCCGGAACCCCTGAATCTTGGCCCAAAGAAACTATATTAAGATAGCTGCTTCCATACCTTCCCTGATGAATGTAAAGCTGATATTTTGAACAAGATGCACCTGGAGAATTAATTTGGACATTCATGTATAAAACGTGTTCAACATTATGGGTCCATCTTGTGCGCCTCATGGAAAACTTGGCACGCCTGTGCAGATGACAGTACAATCCCTATCTCTTCCCTGCTCATTGCGTGATTTAAAAAAAAAATAATTTCCAAGCTTCATGTCAAATTATACTTCTTTATTTCCTCAGTCCTGGTGTCACATATATTGTAATTTATTGTCTGATGATAACTGTGTGTGTGTACGTACACACACACGAATGCGTATATGTAGTATGGAGTTCCTAATCCTTAATAATGAAGAAGGATTTGATAGTCAAGGGGAAATTAAGAAATTTCAAATTGCAGCTTCTGGTGATTAATTGACTAACTAATCCTGAAAAAAGTTCAGATATTCGGTTGTGTTTCAATGAATTTGTGTGAAAACTGAAGAAAAAAAATCAAAGGCGCATAAACTGAAGTTGCTTTAAATCATGCATTTCAATTTTTTTGCTTTGTCTGAAAAATAATGTGTATTTATGTAGAGTTTCACCTTCGGAAGCTGAGTCCACAGCCAGCGAGCAATCGAGTGGTAGAGAGTCTGTCGAGGATATTCCAAGAGCCCCTGTAATGCCTAGTGGTGGCAATAGACTCACAAATTTTGGAAATGGTTCGTATCCTCTAACTTAATTAGCAATGCAATGCAAATTTGTACATTTACTTTGGAAAAAAAAAATGTAATGCGAGTTTATCTATTTTTGGCATAGTAGCCACTTAACTGGTTTTGAATTGACTGGTTGTAGAAGTTTACTAACAGCAGAAGCCTTATGTACACTTGTGATAAAGTTGTTTCATCTTTCAAGAGCAAAAACAGTTATTTCTAAAGCAGAGCCCACCTGGGCCCATTTCCTTTGGAAATGCATGTCTTTTTGTTGAGCGTAACAGGCCTTTCCCACCTATCAATGTGAAAATGTGAATGAGCCTTTTTCTGCTGAGGCACATCATTTTGGGTGTAAACTGAGTGGGACGGACTCGTGGGCCAAAATGGCTGTTACCTTGCTGTATGTCTAAATTTAAAAAAGGATGTTAAAAATTCCCAGCTAAACCTAGGGATACTTCATTCACCCAGATGAACCCGGCGGCATTTCTATTTTCCTGTTAAATCTATGGCTAAGCTGCCTGCCAAAAACTAAGAAGTTTATATTGCATACATTTCCTTTGGGAGAAAGATAAGAAACATGTGCAATTAAAGTATTTAGAAATTCTATAGATAACCAAGACAAAATGTAGCTAGCTTTGTGAATTATTATCATGTTCAAGTTATCAAGGCATTGTTAACCTGAATATTACTGTAGAACAGGAGCAGGCAACCTACAGCTTGTGGACCACATCCGGCCCATGATCCAAATTTATGCGACCTGCAACCCAATGTGTTCAGCCAGTCACCCTCAGCCGCTCCAACATATGCTGTTCGCTGCACGAAACTGTCAACCTTTGTCATTGGTGGCCCCCAGGGACTGTATTTCCTTCAGCAAAGGAAATACTTTGTGGCGATATAAATGCTGCTCATTCCTTCGGGGTTGTGAACCAGGCAGTGAAATGACTGCATTCACACAGAATGTTCACAAGTCTCTCCACATTGTTATAATCAGGAATCGTTCATTGACCGCATCGCTTTCAGCCTGCAGAAAAATAACTCACACTGGTGCTCCCAGGAACACGCTTCACCCTCAACATGGGCCTGAGATAAGCTTTGCATCAGTGACCATCTGTCCCAGGCGACCAATCTTTCGGAGAGACCCTGAAGCGCCCCCTCCCCCCTACTCCCTGAGCCGCCACTCTCTCGGCTCCCTTGAGCCAGCCCCCTCTCCATCTCTTCCCACTCCCAAGCCATCTGTCCCTGCTCTCCCTCTCCCCATTCCCCTAAGCGCCCCCTCCCTAAGCCACTCAAAAAAAGTGCAAAGTCAGATGTTCATGTGTGGGACTCTGTGATGTTCCTTCATCTGACTCCAGCTGCAAACAAAATTTATTCAGCACAAAGCAAATTTTGTTCACTCGAAAATGGGATTTATGTCACATACTCAGTTCAAAACACCCCTTAGAGTTCAAAGAAATTAAAGTGGGAGATCTGGATCAAAGGCAGAGGTTTAGAGGAATACATAATAGCTTCTGCTGAGAAAGATTCAAAATGCTATATTTTTTTTTTTTTTTTTATATAGATACAACATGAGAGTTTATTGTCAAATATAAAAGTACAATACCCAGATACACCAAAATTATTACTTGCTGCAGCCACACAAGCAAGATAAACAAAACAGAAGTACAGACTAACTTTCCATAACACACCAAGAAACAGAGGAAATAAATATAAAAGTACAGCTAAATATTCACAGTTGCAGTCAGTACAAACAATTTTTTTCAATAGTGCAGACAAATCGTTTGTTGGTTGCAAAGTAGTTTATGGTTAGGATTAAGGTAGTCGTCATGGCTATACCTAGAGATCGAGGATGATGGCCTTCATTCCGTTGATCTATTTATGGGCTCTCAAGTGGCTTGAGAGTCCAATCTTGGCTTTGAAAGATCTTCCACATTCAGAACAGGTCATTCCAGATGGCAGATCGGGCTTTGGTTGTTGCTGCCTCTCTTTCCATTTACTTCTCTTTTCTTCTAGTTCTGAACATACGTTGGCTTTGAAAGTAGCTGTTCCTTCTTGGATGATGTCTTGCCAGAGTTTCCTGTCCTTGGCATTGTCCTCCCAATTATTGATGTCGACGTTACATTTTTTTTTTTTTTTTTTAATTTTTTTTATTTTTCACACCATAAATCACATTAGCCATGATATACACAATTTCTTTTTCACACATATACAGTGACTTTTTCTCCCGCCCCCCTTTCCTCCCAAACCACCCCCCCACCCCCCCTCTCATCCATTTTAGGTATACAATCTAGGTTGCATTAATCCAGTCAGACAATGTTGTCATTCAACAAAATTACACCAGAAATTCTACTGAGTCCATTCTTTTCTTTCCTTCTCCTTCCATCAACTTAGGTAATGTTTGTCCCCGGTAGGTTTTCGCTATTGTATTTAATGTAAGGCTCCTATACTTGTTCGAATATTTCAATATTATTTCTTAACCAATATGTTATTTTTTCTAATGGAATACATTTATTCATTTAAATTTGGTAGTTTATTCCTTTTAATTTGGTTATGTATTCCATTAATATTTAAAGACATATAGTTCAGCGTAGCCCTTTTATATTTTGTTTATCTTCTCTTTCCGTTTTTCCATCATTACCTTTCCTCCTTTTCCATTTCTGTTTTCTTATTTTCAACTCTTTATAAGACAACATTCCTACAACATCCAACATTTTCCTTATTCTCCTATTTCTATCTTATTTATTCCCAATCTCCCATTCACCTCCTGAGTTGTCCTTTATCTCTTGTCGGACAACCACATCTCCCCTCTCCATTTGGATTTGTGAATCCACTCGCAAGCGTCAACTGATTTTGCAGTGACCGCTATTTCCCCCCACCCCGCCTCCCCCAGAAAAGATTTCACTTTTCATATGTCACAAAGGTCACTCTTTTAATTCCCTCCTTATTCTCTCTATTCCATTACCTTCCCTTATTAATTCTTGTCTATACTATCTATATTTTCCTCTAAGTACAGATACATTCACGTATGCTCCTTGTCTCTATTCACTCTTATACCTCTTTACCCGCATACATATCAATCGTGATCATTTTTACTCTCATTACCCGTCTTCATCCCTCAGTCTATTTTTGTCTTTACCCACATACATATCAATTGTGATCATCTTAACTCTCATTACCCGTCTTCCTCCCTCAGTCTATTTTTGTAATTGTTCTGCAAATTTTCGTGCTTCTTCTGGATCCGAGAATAGTCTGTTTTGTTGTCCTGGAATAAATATTTTCAATACCGCTGGATGCTTTAGTATAAATTTATACCCTTTCTTCCATAAAATCGCCTTTGCTGTATTGAACTCTTTTCTCTTCTTTAGGAGTTCAAAACTTATATCTGGATAAATGAAGATTTTTTGCCCTTTATACTCCAGTGGTTTGTTGCCCTCTCTTACTTTTTCCATTGTCTTCTCCAGTACCTTTTCTCTTGTAGTATATCTTAGGAATTTTACTACAATAGATCTTGGTTTTTGTTGTGGTTGTGGTTTAGAGGCCAATACTCTATGTGCCCTTTCTATTTCCAATTCTTGCTGTAGTTCTGGACATCCTAGGGTCTTAGGGATCCACTCTTTTATAAACTCCCTCATATTCTTGCCTTCTTCATCTTCCTTAAGGCCCACTATCTTTATGTTATTTCTTCTGTTATGGCTTTCCATTGTATCTATTTTTTGAGCTAGTAGTTCTTGTGTCTCTTTAGTTTTTTTATTAGATTTCTCCAATTTCTTTTTTAAGTCTTCTACCTCCATTTCTGCTGCTACTGCCCGCACTTCCATCTTGTCCATTTTCTTTCCCATTTCTGTTAAGGTCATCTCCATTTTATTTATTTTCTCTTCTGTGTTGTTTATTCTTTTTCTTAAATCCTTAAATTCCTGTGTTTGCCATTCTTTAAATGATTCCATGTATCCTCTAATAAGAGCAAGTATATCCTTTACCTTGCCTCTCTTTTCTTCTTCTATTTCACCATACTCTTCCTCTTCTTCTTCCTCTGGGTTGGCCATCTGTTGTTTCTTTGTTGCCCTTTCCTCCTCTTCTTTCTTGTTTCTGTTGTCTTCTGTGGTCTCTTCTTGCTGCAGGTGTTCTGCAGCTGTCGTTGCCGGCTGTGGAGATCGACTCCCCAGCTGGTCCCCCCTCCCGTCGGTGTGTTTTTTTTCATTCGCATCGCGCATGCGCGGTTGCGCACTTTTACTCGGCTCTGCGAGCCATTTTTGTAGTCCATTATTTACCGACCTGAGGGAGCGGGTTTCTCTCTCCGCAGCGGGCCTCTTCGGACAGGTAAGGCCTTCACCTTTTTCCTCCTTTGTCTTCTCTTCCTCTCTTCTTACCGTTGCTTTCGACTTTTCTTTTTTTGTCGCCATCTTCTTTCCACCTTTATACTCACTTTTCTGTAACTTTTATTTCTGTGCCTTTGTGTTTTCTCTTGTTTTTCCCGACTTTTCTGGAGAGGGCTGGAGTTCACCGTCCGGCCACTACTCCATCGCGTGACTCCTCCCCAAAATGCTATATTCAACAAATTTATTTATGTCCGCAGTTTTGCAACAAAAATAATTGTTACTGATAATTTTTAAAACTCCTGAACTATTTGAAGAATTATTTGAAAGCCACCAAGTTTAAATGACAGTTTGCAACACTTCAAACACCTATCTGAAATATTTATATCGAGCAAGGGATAATTTTATCACTCCTGCTAACTAGTTAATTCTACTAGTGGTAAGACTCCTTGAGATGATTTTTTGCTATTGAATCAACAACTCTATCACCCAATATCGAAACGCTTTCAAACAAACCAAATCAAGTTCCCCACTGATTGAGCTGTGTCTGTTTTGGGGCTAGTTATTTTACTTCCATTGTGACTAATTTTTCTCCTTTATGACTTGTATGGTTTTTTTGATGACTAACTCGTGATTCTTGGTGCATTTCCAGATTTGAATATGCCTTCTGAAATGCATCATTGTAATGTTTTTGGAAGGAATACGGTTATCTCATTGCTTGAACTTCTTCTGTTTTTTGATAAATTATCGCCAGTTACGTTCAAACATTGTTCATTACGTACTTCAAGCAGAGACAATCAAAAACTTAAATTACACAATGTCTGCGTTTCAGTATTTATTTGATTTATGGTTACATCAGTGCGGCCCGCATTCAACCACTGACACTTCATCTGGTAAAAGGTTGCCTGCCCCGGTATAGAACATTACCATAGGCAATATGTTTACCAGAGGATTACATATATGCAAACAATGTATAAGTTGTAAAACCACAGGGAACATTCCTTAGAGCCATAGACAATGAGTAGCAACAATATCATAAAACAATTAAAGCACCTTAGCTACATTGTTTGAAAGATATCAGCATACAATGTTGTTACTTAACCTATCTGAGTACATGAATATTGTCCATACAATACTAATTTGGAAGCATTGTTTATCCATCTGTGATGTTTAGAAATAAGTCCCAAGTTGTATTTTTTATATATAACAAGTGTATCCCAATGGCACCACATTAAGGGGTGCAATGGCACAATAGTTAATGCTCTGTTTCATGACTCCATTCTATCCTTATCTTGGAGCTGCCTGATTGGAGTTTGCCTGTGATTGAATGGTACTTCAGAGACAACTTGGTTAATTGCCTACTATAAATTAACCTTGCAGAGTTGGGTGGCAGGAAAATCAGCAAAGATTAATAGTCAGGAATGAGAAAAGGAGCAGAGAAATGTGGGGAAGTGAGCACTCATAGACCTGATGGGCTAAATATCTGCCTCTTATGTCACAAGATAAATGCAATGAAAAATACTAACAATTATACGGAAACAAGTGCATCATATTTTTAAAGGAGCACCATAACCAAATAAAATTATCATGTTTTCATTATGTGCCCTAAATTATGATGAATATATTCTAAAATATTTATTGGAATATAAGTGAACCTGGAAGCTATTGGTGGAGGTTGGTAATACTTTTGTATCAGACCATTACTGCAAAGATTGAAAATCAGTAACAAAATGTCTTATGAAATACGAATCATGGAAGCCAATATTCTAGTTTATTTTAAGGCCTTTAAAGGTCTGGGTGCTCAAGTGGTTTCCATGGATACCAGAGGCATGCTTAAAAGTGTTCCAAGAAAATCTCTTCCATGGGATCAAAGTGGTTAATGTTTAGGAAGCCTACTACCCTCTATCTGCATGGAGTTTACATTGGAATGACATGTTTGAAGAAGAGTAATCAATTTAGTCCACACATAATTGATTTGCATGATTACTTGTTGCCTCACTTTCTGTCATTCTCATCACTCCCAAATCCGCAGCTCCTGCTGCTGTGCTCCTCTGAAGACCCTGCTCCCATTTCCCTTCTGTTGTTCTGTGTCATTTCCCAGCTCCCACCTTCCTTAATCTCTCTCTTTCCACGGCTCCATGACCTCATAGTTGCTTCAGCCCCCATTTCATTGTTCCAGTTGCTCCCTTTGCAATAACTGTTTCCAGGGCTCTCCCACTAGACATCATCCTAACAACTCTCTTGCCTCTGGAGCTGAGGTTCCCTCTGGTAAAGTTGCTGCTAATTTGGTTCTGATCCCCCTGCTCATTTTCAGTACTACCATCTCAACACCTCCATTTTCTCTGTTGCCCTACCTGTAAACCCATCACTGTCTTGGCACCGAGCTCCCGGCTCCTCTACCCCCATTGTCTATGAAGGACAAGCCACCTAGGCAGCACCGGAGTTCATAATCTGTGAGTTACCACACTAGCTGCAGTGGCCCCATTTCTTATGGGAATTTGTTGCAAAGGGGCGTCAATATGAATATTCTCCTCTCTGGCCAACTATGGTGGAATCACTGGAGTTTAATTGTCTACTTGAAAGAGCATATCCACTCATTTCCAAAGCATTCCAAAAATCAGGTTAGTTTGGCAGCAGTGCAGAATTAATTATTCCCTTGAAATTGCTTTATTTTTGAAGTGTGCAGAATGATATGAACTTCATCTCTACCTGAGACATTCAGTACACATTTCAGTCAATGGAATGAACAATGCTTCTTCGGGTCATAATGGATTTTGCCCAATTAATGCCATTATATGCATGCTTGGGGATGACAAAGACTCGTATACAATCAAAAATATGATGCGAATCATACATCATTCTTAAACTCTCCTGTCTGGATGTTTAATGTCACCATCTTGGCTCTAAAATTTACAAAAACAGTTGTAGGCTATTTGACCTTACATCTTTGTGTTAAGTTCTATGGATTGTTTCACGCCTTTAATTTAAAAGTCCAAAAGCAGCATTTCAGGAAGACTGCTTATCAGTATCTTCCCAAGGACAATTAAGGGCAGGCAATTAAGTTCTGGCGCAGCCTGTGACGCACATATCCCTGAAATGAATTTTAAAAAGCCACTGGCTGACAGTATCCCAAATGACCGTTAGATTTTCACCAGCAGTGCAACTATTTCAGCTCATCATCCCGACCCAGTTTAACTTGATTCATTTGTATTTTGTACGCTGTCCCTTTTATATTCCAGAACCACCTCAAATTAATAAGTCTGATGAGCAGCCTTCCTCAGCTTCCATTTTTGACCATGTTGATCGAATGTCACGCCCATCTGAAGCAAGCAAGCGGCTACCCAGCAAAATTCAACTGATCGCCATGCAACCAATTCCAGCTCCTCCTTTACAGAATCCATTGCTTCCTGAAAGAGTGGCTGAAGCAAACAAAATAAATAAAGAGGTAAAAGATCTGTTTTCCCCAGAGAAATGGAATAGAATTTATCAGTATGGTTTTCACTTGAATTGTTTGTTAATCTAAGATTAAAAAGAGCAGGAGTTGTACTTTTGCAGATAATCTTAACAGATTTTTAAATAATTCACAGAAAGAGCAAATTCTTTAAGAAGATGCATAGAGTCCCTAACGTGTGAACTGATGTACACAGTGATATAATATTTGTAGATGTATTTGGGAGATAAATTGGTAAAATTAGAGAAGGGGTCTCTTTAAAACAGATATTATTTGAAATACTGAAGAATTCATATTCAGAGACTTTACAGAAACTATGGAGAATGCTATGCACATTTCACAAGTAGGTGCTAATTGAAATGATGCCATGAAATGAATAGCCCATTGTCTTGAAGGAGTCAGGGGATCTGTGTTGAACATTTTTACTAGAGTTCTGACCTTTCTGTGAAGTGCTCACTCAAAGGTCATTGAGAGGTTTCTTTACCTAAAACAACAGATAGGAGCAGAAGACTAACTCCTATTGTTTGCTGGAGAAGGAGGGGGTTTTGCAAGTGAGAGAGAGAGAAGGACATGTGACTGGCAGTTGGAATCTGAGATGGAGAGAGAGTCAGCTGAAACAAGCTGGAGAAGCTTGTTGGAACTGCAACAGAAGCTCCAGAGTGGTGGATGGCTGGAAGTGCTATCTGTCTGATGTTTCTCTTGGAATAAGAGGAACAGAAAGGAACTCTGTAGTAGCCTGAAAGAAAGAGGTTATCATCTGGAGAATCCTGATGGGGCAAGTTTCATCAGAAAGACATTGAGGTGGGGGAGTGACGTCATGCCAATGGAGTAGTGGCTGGAGAAGAATAGCCCTCCGCAGAGAAAAGAAAAAAAGAAAAAACAAAGCTGGACAGAAAAAACGTAGAAGGCCTGAAAGATAAAGAAACCAAGAAAACCCAAGAGATGGCACCAAAAAAGGAAAAGACCAGAGAGACAGATAAGGAAGAAGACATGAAAACAGCAGAAAGAAAAGAGGTAGGCTTTACCTTAAAAAAGAACATCCAATCCCCCAAAGCAGTTGGACACCCAGCTGGGCAACGGCCCTCTCGGAATGAACTACAAAAATGGCTCACTGAGCCACAAAAAGATGCGCAACCACGCATGACAAAAAAGACACTAATGGGAGGGGGCCCATCAATGGCACAAAATTGAACTGATAGAAAGAACCAGGCAGATGACATTGTGACAAGAAGAGGTGAACAGAAGACAAGAGAAGGAGTTAGCGAGAGAAGAAAAAGAAGATAAAAACTTACATGAAAAAGAGGAAGGTAAAAAAGATAAACAGTTAATAGATAGAGAATATTTTGATGAACAAATGAAGACATTAAAAGACATTATAACAACAGAATTTAACACAATAAAAATAAAAATGGAAAAAGCTGAAGATAGAATGCAAAAACTAGAGCTAGCCATAGCAGATATAGGAAAAAGAACAGATAAAGTGGAAGAAAGTCAGACCGCTGTGGAATTAGAAATGAATGAACTGAAAGATAGAGACAAAGAAATTAAAGAGATGCAAGATCTGTCAATTCAAAAAATTGGTGTCGTTGTGTATTGAGATGTGCAAAAATAATTAAAAATAAATTGGGAAATAAAAGAGATGGAAGAGTTGAGGAGACGAGAGAGAATTGGAAAAAAGTGGTATAAGATGGGTACATTTAATTTTTTGACTCTAAATATTAATGGAATACATAATCAAATTAAAGGGAAGAGGTTACTGACATTACTAAAAAAAGAAAAAAATCGACATTGCTTTTGTGCAAGAAACACAATTAACTGAGATAGAACACAGTAAATTGAAGAGATACTGGGTAGGCCATGTAGTAGCATCATCATACAATTCAACATCCAGGGGAGTAGCTATATTAGTCAACAAAAATCTACCAATTATCATAAAATAAATAATAACAGATCCAACAGGGAGATATGTAATGACAAAGTGCCAGATTTATTCTGAATTTTGGAAGTTATTAAACACCTATGCATCTAACAAAGAAGATGAGCAATTTATGCCAAACATCTGCCTAAAAATACCAGATACAAGGGGACATATCTTGCTCGTAGGGGATTTCAACTTCAGCCTGGACCCAATGATAGACAAAACTGGGAAGACAATTAACAATAAGAATAAAGTAACTAAATTTACACTAAAAGCAATGGAGGATATGAAACTAATCGATATATGGAGGAAACAACACCAAAAAGAGAGAGAATATTCACACTACTCAAATAGACATCAGATCTATTCAAGAATTGAAATGTTTTTGTTATCAGCACAGATCCAATGGAGAGTTTTAAAAAAACAGAATATAAAGCAAGATTATTATCAGATCACTCTTCCCTGTTATTAACAATTGAATTAGAGGATGCCCCACCAAAGACATATAGATGGAGACTAAATCCTACACTGTTAAAAAGACAAGATTACAAAGAATATATTGAACAAAAAATATACTTCAAGATAAATATGGAATCAGTAAAAGATAAATTCATTTTATGGGACGCAATGAAGGCCTTTATTAGAGGACAAATGATTAGCTATACGACTAAAATTAAAAAGGAATATAATCAGGAAGTAGAACAGTTGGAAAAAGAGATAACAATCATAGAAAAGGAATTAGCGGAAAGAGAAGATACAGAAAAAGAGAGAACTGGCAGAGAAAAAATTAAAATATGAAACATAACAAACATATAAAGTAGAGAAAAATATAATGAAAACAAATCAAAAATATTATGAACTGGGAGAGAAAACACAAAATATTGGCCTGGCAACTTAAAACAGAACAAGCTTAAAGAACCATTCTAGTGACATTAAAAGATGATAACCAGATCACATATAATCCTTTGGAGATTAATGAAAATTTTAAAAGATTCTATAAACAATTATACCAAACTGAAAATATAGGAAAAAATGACAAAAATGATGAATTTTTATCTAATATTGAACCACCACATCTACAAATAGAAGAACAAAATAAATTGACAGAACCTTTTAAGACTGAAGAAATACAAGATTATATTAATTAAACTACCAATCAATAAAACACCAGGTGAAGATGGATTCCCTATAGAGTTTTATGAAGTTTTTTGGGATCTATTAATCCCTCCCCTCCTAGAAGTAATAAATCAAGTAGAAAAGACCCAAAACTTAACCAAAATCATATAAAACAGCAATAATTACAGTAATCCCAAAAGAGGGTAAAGACTCGCTATTACCAACATCATACAGACCAATATCATGATTGAATACAGATTATAAATTAATAGCAAAATTATTAGCAAACAGACTGAATGACTGTGTACCAAAACTAGTAAGGCAAGACCAAACTGGATTTGTTAAAAAAAAAGATGGGCAGCTAATAATGTTTGTAAACTTATTAATTTAATTTATGCAGTACAAATAAATAAAACGCCAACGGTAGCTGTTACGCTAGATGCAGAGAAAGCCTTTGATAGGGTAGAGTGGAACTATTTGTTTAAAGTGTTACATAATTTTAAACTACCGGAAAAATTTATTAACTGGATTAGAGCATTATATAATGGACCGTTAGCAAAGGTAGTAAAAAATGGATATGTATCAGATCACTTTAAATTAAGCAGGTCAACAAGACAGGGATGCCCATTATCGCTTTGGTTATTGAACCACTAGTGGAGTTGATAAGGAAGGAAACTATGATAAAAGGAATAAAAATAAAAGAGAAAGAATCAGCCTATTTGCAGATGACATCATAGTATATTTAACAGATCCAGATAAGTCAATAAAAAAAACTACATATGAAACTGAAAGAGTATGGAGAGATATCAGGGTACAAGATTAAGACCAATAAAAGTGAAGTGATGCCAATGAACAAAATTGATTATTCAGAATTTAAAAAAGAAACCTTTTTTAAATGGCAATCTCAGGTGATGTGTTACCTTGGTATCAGAATAGATAACAACATAAAACATTTATACAAATTAAACTATGAACCATTAATTAAAAAAAATACAGGAATATTTAGAGAATTGGAAAGAACTGCCATTAACTTTGATAGGAAGAGTAAACTGTATTAAGATGAATGTGTTCCCACGAGTGCAATATCTATTTCAAATGTTACCAATTCCCCTGACAGAAATTTTTTGCAAAACTGAAGAAAATAGTAAGGAAAGTTTTATGGAAAGGTAAGAAATGAAGAATAGCGCTAGAAAAATTAACGTGGAGTTACAAACAAGGAGGGTTACAGCTACCAAACTTCAAACATTAATATAGGGCAGCACAGTTAAGATACTTATCAGATTTTTATCAGAGAGGAGAAAAACCGGACTGAAATTAGGAGAAAATACCCCGGAACACATACTTTATAAATGGGATGAAAAATTGGTGGAATATAACAATTCACCAGTACTACATCACATACTTAAATTATGGAAAAGAATACACCTGGAAGAAAAAAAGATAAATTATCAAATACCAGAAATGATATTAACACAAAACCAATTGATCCCCTTTACAATAGACAATTTATTTTTCAAGGAATGGGATAGAAAAAGAATCAAGAAAATAGAAGACTGCTTTTTGGGAAATAATTGAGCAATTAAAAGATAAATATGGAATAACAGAAGGTACAATGTTTGTATATTACCAATTGAAATCTTATTTAAAAGATCAACTGGGAAATAGCTTGAGATTACCAGAAAGTAGCAACTATGAATATTTAATCACAAACACAATGATAATTAAAAAATTTATTACCAACATGTACATCAAACTACAATATAAAAAAGAGGATGAAATAAAGTATAAACCAAAAGAAAGTTGGGAAAATGATTTATACACAGAGATAAAGAATGAAACATGGGAAAAGTTATGTATAGGAACAATGAGGAACATGATAAATAGTAGATTATGTGTGATTCAATATAACTGGCTACATAGATTATATATTACTCCTCAAAAATTAAAAGCAATGGATAGATGTTTTCATTGTAAACAAAAGACTGTATCAACATTACATGCAATTTGGACATGTTCAAAAGTAAAAACTTTCGAGAAAGATCTAAACCTAATAAACAAAATCACAAAAAATAATATATCAAAAGATCCAAAAAATTTCTGTTAAATAATATAAGAGACAAAAAATTAGGACTAAAATTAGACAAAGCCCAAATAAAATTTATTATGATAGCAGTAGCAAAAAAATGTATTATGACAACCTGGAAAATGGAAACAAGCCTTAAAACAGTGGTATTCAGAAATGAGCAAGTGTATTCCATTAGAAAAAAATTACATACAATCTGAAAGACAAGTGTACATTATTCGAACAAATTTGGGAACCATGCATAAAATATGTCAAGAGAATGCTGACCACAAACCTCCTTCTCTTAAAACAACATAATTATGGGCACAATAAGATTTAAATATGTGAAAGTAGATGATACAACTTTTTTCTTTTTTGTTATTTCTTTGTTTTATGTGTTTTATTATTTATTGATTTTTGAAGAGGGTGGGGAAGGGGAGAGGGAGGAAAGGGGGAAAGAAGAAATGTCACTATGTATATATTGATGATGATCATTTGTGGATGTTGTTATTAGATATGACTCATAGTGCAAGAAATTAAAAATATGAAAAAAGAATAAAGATATGTATGCAAAAGAGAGAAACGTAAGCAAAGAAAAATATAAACAAATTGTTGTGACCATGCAGAAAAAAAATGTCAGCAATAAATAAGTGCAAAGGTTTTTAAAAAAGCGAGACATTGAGGTGACTAATGGTGGTACCTCAGTTGTGGAAATCCTGGAACAATAAATCTTTCTCTGCAAACCTACAAAGAACCTTCCTGAGCAGTAAACATTTACCTTTCGAGTACCAAAGCCTGGTGAACTTTATACATGTTAAATTCTGTGCACAGTATAAGAATTGCCTGCAACCAGAGAACTTGGAAGAAGGAGAAGTGAGATTGAACTGTGAATCAAAGAACTTTTCTTAAATTTGCACAAACATCACATACACGTGCGCTTAGAATTTGAAGGGGGTTAAGTTGGGTTAGTTAAGTTAATAGAGATAAGTTAAAGTTTGATTCTGTTTTCATGTTTAAAGATCATTAAAAACAACTTTTGTTTAAGTGACCATTTGTCGGGGCGAAAATCTATTGCTGCTGGGTTTTGGGGTCCTTTGGGCTTGCAACAACACAAAACATGGGTATCAGTCACTCTCCCTTGGTCATGCATGTGCACAGTCACAATTGCATCTCTTGGGCTCTCTTACATGGTCACATGATGAAGTCTTGCTACTTCACTCCGAACTAGCCCACCTGGAGAACAATGCATCATATGCCAGGTTGCTGTTCATTGACCTGCTCAGCGTTTAATATGATTATTCCCCAGAGGCTGCTGGAGAAACTCCTTGATGGGACTCAACACCCCTCTCTGTTACTGGATCGTGGGTTTCCTAATGGAAAGACCATAGTCTGTCGGGTCAATACCAGAATGTTGAGCACCATCACACTGAGCATTGGCACACCTCAAGACTGTGTGCTCAGCCCACTCCTGTTCACGCTACTGACCCACGATTGCATCGCCAGATCCAGCTCCAACAGTGTCATCAAGTTTGCAGATGACACAATAGTCGTCAGTCTCAAGAGCAACAATGATGATGAGTCACACTACAGAGAAGAGGTGGAAAATCTCGTGAAATGATGCAAGAGGAACAACCTGAGTCTCAATGTGGACAAGACAAAGGAGATGATCATGGACTTCAGGAGGTCCAAGAATGACCATCCTCCACAACACATCAACGACTTTGTAGTAGAGAGAGTGGAGAGGTCAAAGATCCTTGGAGTTCACTTAATTAGTGATTTATTGTGGACACTCAACTTCTCACTTGTCGCAACAGCGACTGCACTTCCTAAAAAGACTGAAGCGGGCAAGGCTACAGATCACCATTCTGCCAACTATCTATAGGTGCTATATCAAGAGTGTCCTGGTTGGGTGCATCACAGTGTGGTACGGTTGCTGCAGAGAAATGGATCAGAGATCAATCCACTAGGATCATAAGAGTGGCAGAGTGGTTCACAGGAGTATCTTTCCTTCCCCCATTGACGTGATCTATCCTGATCGTTGTCGGAAGAAGGAGCACAAAATCTTTGAGGACCCCTTCCTATCTGCACACAGCATCTTTCAGCGGCTCCAATTGGAGAAGAGATGCAGGAATATCAGAGCCAGCACCACCAGGCTGAGGAACAGCTTCTTCCCACGGGCAGTGAGAATTCTGAGCAACCAAAAGAACAATTCACACTGACCATCTGAGGCTCTCCTATGTACATAGCAATATTTATTTGTTTGTACAGATGAAATATTTGTCCTGCATATGTATTATTTGTCTGTATGTGTGTTGTGTCTGTGTATTTTGCGCCAAGGACTAGAGAACGCTGTTTTGTCAGGTTATACTTATACAATCAGATGACAATAGACTTGACATGTCCACATAAACTTTCTTGGTTGTGAGGCATTCTTTGCTTATCTCCGGGTTACAAACACTTTTTATTCGATACCCTTTAATTGGCTTAATGAGATCACTGACTGAAATCTCCATTTTCTTGAGTCCTTTTTCACTCATTTCAAATAAAATACTTGCTAATTTACCAGTCCAGATGAATAGTTGCAAACTAATTGTTCATTCATTTTCTCTCTTCTGGTCCCTCCAGATGTGTAGTCCATTGTATATCACTGCCTTTTTAAATCTAATATGTAGATTAACAAAGTTTTCTGGAACCCTGCCAGTTGCACATCCTATCAATGCTCCCTTTACTAAACTGATTCATCTATTGTGAATGTTCTTAGAATCTTATCCTGTAGTTATTTGGTTGGTAACTTCCCATAAAGATGCCAGAGTGATGTATATAATTCAATATCTGCACATTTCTACTTTAGGTTCAGAGAGCCTTGAGACAGAAATCTGAAATTGAACATCACCGCAATAAGATCAGACTCCGAGCTAAAAGAAAAGGACACTATGACTTCCCAATAATGGATGAAGTTGGTACCATTGACACAAAGGAACGGCGCAGAGTCTATCGTAGGGCACAGGTTCATATTGATAGAATCCTCGATCCCAGTGCTGATGGCTCATCTGCTCCTGTGGAACCGAGGAAAAGGTGAGCATAAAAGAACTCTGAATGTATTGTAAGTTCATCTTGAAAAGGAGCCTTTTCATTGTTAATAAATGCTTAAACAGACGAACGCCAATATAGTTACTATTTTAAAGTCTTCAGGTTTAGTAATGGGGAACACACTGTTGACCTGTACCTTATGCTAGCATTAAAATGGGACAAATTGGTTTCAGGTAACCGGGTAAGTTATCAATAAACAGAAAATTCTCATTGTGGGGTTCTTCAATAAAGCTATCTATAAAATCCATGAAAGAAAACTTTATGATTTACTTTCCATCTTTGTTCCACATTGGCAGATTAAGCATAGCCAAAAATATTGAAGTGATATGGATACCCAAAACTATCCACATGAAACCCTCTTTCTTTCCTGTACTCATCAATTGGCCAAACTCTCACCAAAGTTACGTTCAGCTCGCTAACTTACAGAGCCCTTCCTCTTCTCAAATTTACTCTTTCAGAATCTATTTATAGTCGAGTGAGAATCTTTATAATTTCCTGCTGAACATAAGGATCCATTAATTAACCTTCACATGGTTCATTCTCTTTGCACAAAAGAATGGCGTGATCCCAAATCGAGTTTTAAATGAGTCATTTGCTCTTATTCACTTAAGTTATCGTGGCAAAAGATCTCCACGGCAGAGACGAAGACATCAGGTGAATGGCAATATAATGGATGCCGAAAAGGATAGGCTGATAACCACAGACAGTGATGGGACCTACAAGAAGCCACCTGGAGTGAACAATGCAGCCTATGTTGTAAGCATGGATGAAACATAGTTATCTGCATCTTTTTTTCTGATGTCTTGTAGATAATTTTTCTCTCACTCTTATTAAATATATGAAATATTTCTAGATGAGTGGGCAAGGAAACTATTTTTGTTCCATCTTTTGCACCTTAAAATATTCCCCTTTGACAAGCTTTCTGATTGCTCCCCTATTTTCTTGTTTGCTGTTTAGTGATATGGAAGTAGACATTTTCCCACCAAGTCCATGCCAACCATCAAGCACCCATTTTCACCAATCTTACACAAGTCCTATTGTTCTCCTGCATTACCGCAAGTCCTTGCAGATTGTGGAACTCATCTAGGTATTAGGAACAGTTTTACAACAGCTAATCAATATCATGACTGATCCTGCAGCTCGTATACTTTCCTACCTGATCCCCATATCCCTCTGCAGTAAAACTCCAATAATCCATTATCCAGTAATTCAGTGATCTTCATTGTTGGGCATCTGCCTAAATGGATGATTTTCCCTCCACAGCCATGCTACTCTCTTTAAACTCACTAGGGTCCAATTCCCACACTCCATTCAAATCTCCTGGGCTCCAGTCCAATGCTCCTTTTAAATTCACTAGATTTAATTTTTTTCACTCTTTTAAACTCATCTGGTTCATTGAAAAAAAATACCATTCTATTCTGAGCATCTAAAAAGTATGAATTACGAATGTGAGAACATCAGCAGGAATAAAATCCAATAATCTTTTAACTGCCAGAATGACACCACCAAAGTCCCAAGGGTGTGTGATTATTTAAGTTATATTGTACTGCTTGTCCAAAAATCTATTAATCTTAATACCCATCCACAACCTTTGGGGGCAGTGAAAATTTTAGCCTTTTGATTTCTAATCAAAATCTAAACATCTGACCCCTTCTTTTGAGCCTTTTTACATTTTTTTTTTAATTTAGACACGCAGCCCAGTAACAAGTCCTTTCAGCCCATGAAGCCATGCTGCCCAAATGTAGCCAATTGACCTTGACCTATAACCCCCCCCCCCCGGGACGTTTTGGAGGATGGAAGGAAAATGGAGCTCCTGGAGGAAACCCACACCAACACAGGGAAAACGTGCAAATTCCTTACAGGCAGAGTGGGATTTGAACCCCCATCCTGATCACTGGTGCTGCCCTTTGCTGCATAGTTTGGATTCTCCAGGCTGAGAAAACTTTCTCTCAACCATTAGCCTCATAATCTTGTATGAATATATAAATCTTCAGTAAATATCAGTCAGTCCTCTTCATTCTCAATGTTCAGCTATCAGGAAACAGACCAATGAATATCTCCACAATACCTCTACTGTGGTATGGAAATTAAAATGACAAACAGAACTCCAAGTGAGATCCCACTAAAGACCAGAATAATTTTAGTTGTATGTTATTTTTATTCTGATTGCTTGGGGTAGGACCAAAACCCCACTTCCAAGTTGTGTGCTATATCTGGATACTTACTTTTTGAATCCCATGAACCGACACAACATTTACTCAGTTTTTTTCTCTATTCTGCTCCTCCTCCTTATTTGCTCACATCACATGGACTTTACTCCTCTGGTCCAGTCAATTAACCTGTCTATATCCCTTTACAGTATTCACTTTCCTACTTTCTGGACCACTTTAGGATGTTTTGGTTATTGTAGATGGGGTTCTTATGAAACATCAGAAAGCATCCAAGGATGCATCATGGGCCTTAACTTCAGTGTTATCATCTACTGGGGGCTTGTAGGTAAATTAAGATGGAAGCTCATGTCAAATCTCTCTGTCATTTTCTTGTGCCCATCACATTATCAAAAGATAAATGCACAGTTTTTTTTAATCAAATTTATATTTTGGAGAAACATTTTATTTAATATTTTATTGTTCTTTGCTGTCAAAGATGAGGTGGGTGGAGCTTATTTTGTTATTTGTTGCCTTAGTTTATCCAATCATTATTATACCTATTTGAATAGGATGTAAGATGACCACTTAAAGTGGATAATTTTTCCAACTATGTAATAGACTTTCTTGACTGCACAATCCTTGCTGGATCAAACTGTTGCTCAAGGAGGGAGGAATTGACTCAGTTATAAAGGATTTTAAAAACTGTCTAATTTTTAAGGAAACTAAATTACTGAATGAAATGTGGCCAGAATATTCTGGACCAACTTGCAGCAACTATCCCCTCTGTGGGAGTCCACCTCTGGTAATTTGCAAGCCTAAAGTTTGGGATTTATTGTTTTTCATTTTGCATCACCATTTGAATGCCTTCAATTTGGAGCTAGCAAAGAACTGGTCTGTCAATTCAAGCCTCACCTTGCTACTCTGTATCACAGTTCGTTGAAAGTAAATCACAAAAAAAAAGACACTGACCGTAAGCTTCTCCAGCATTTTGTATTTTTACCACAGCTTGTTGAAGCTTCAACTAGCCATGTAATTGGTCCAGCTTGCACATTTGTGAAGCAGTGAATTGAATCAAGTTCATTGATCAAGCCACCAATTAATTTTTCAACGTTATTTTTCTAAGATGGCACCCTTGATCATTCACAGAATTGTATAAGTTTTGATGCTGGGTTCTGAAAAGACTGTTTGAATAAAAGATCTAATGCTGGGTTGGAGTAAGAGGTTGGATTAACCATCCTTTCTCTCCTCCCCCCCCCCTCCCCCCCCTAACATTCCCAAAGAACAATTGACTTTCACATTATATCCTTTCATTGTCCCAACTCCAATTACCTAATTTTGATCTGGTTCTGTATTTTACAGTCGGACCCTGACCTGCCTCCGGAGCCTAGACCTCACTCTCCGAAATATACTCACCCTCCCCCTCCAGCTCCCCCACCGTATGTCCCACCACAGCCATCCATTGAAGAGGCGAGGCAGCAGATGTACTCTCTGCTGGATGATGCATTTGCTTTGGCAGCTCCAGGTAGTCCTGGAAAAGTCTTGTCAGCAGTGAGCCTTGGTCAGCCAGCCACCAGCACTCCTATCAGGGGAACCAAAGTTTCAGCTAACAACCACTGGACACCAGTGTATGAACAACCCCAGAGTCTCAGCAATCCATATGTCACGGTACGTAACCTGTAAATCATTGCACACGTGTTCAAACTTGTAAATGCTTTCATAATGCATGCAGTGTGCTGAAATCACACCAGTGACAAATTCATTTCTTCTCATCCAAAATTTTATTTTGACTTTACTAATTTTCATCCAAAATTTTGAAATATTAGAATGATGAAATGTAGCTAGCAATGATTAAGATGCCCTAATCTTAGGGAGATGACACTTAAGAATGTTTGGAGAAGTGTGGAACTGCCATATGATGGGTGCAGGAATGCGTACTCAATTGAAGTGAGATCCTGCTTAGAAGGATAGATTTCTGTTTAATTTTTCAAAGCAGGATTCAATCCAAATCACAGAACCATCAGTCCAGAATCTAAATACATCTTCCAATCCATAAGCCCATTAAAACTACAAATAGTCTGGTTTTTAAAGTCTCGAGACGGGCTTTTTCATTGCAGTGTTTCTTGATTGAGGTAATCCTCAGCATTTAGTTGCCCTCTGCTAGCCACTTGTACTTTTTCATTGATAGAACACATTACCATGCTGGTGTAAAAGAGCTTTTCCTTTTGGGTATTTATGCCTACTGCTCCACAAAAGAAATTTATTGATCAAAACTTTTGTGGCTTCTGTTAGACTTTTCCATGACTCCTAGAAGTGCTAAAATTTTAAAACTCTCTCTATCCATTGTTTTCAATGAATGGAGCCTCCGCCTCTTCATGCAGAGCCTATCTTGATGCCCATAAAACCATTCCCGACTAACTTTCTGTTGGTACTGATGTCTCGGAAAACAAGGTTGCAGATCCAAACCACTGCAGTTGTTGTTCTGTTCAGTTTCCCTGTGGTCATTCTATAAGAGCAGAGTGAAACATGCTAGGCTGCAGACGCTGTGATTGTAGTAAACACACTGAAATGCTGGAGGAACTCAGCTGGTCTTTCCAGCATCTATAGGAGACAAAGATATATTGCTGACGTTTCAGGCCTGAGCCCTTCTTCAGCCGAGTTCCTCCAGCATTTTACTCTATAAGAGCAGACAACAATTTGTTCCTGTGCATGAACCAACAATATTAAAAAGCTACTTGGAGCAGGCTTGGTTGACTTGTACTTTATTGGTCTCCATCAGATAATATTAAAATGATAATGGTGAAAAATCTGATGCTGGAATGGAAAGAAATGGAGAGGACTGATAAATAGTTAATTTCCATCCATCATTCATTAACTCTGTATGGTGTCATTACTTTTACCAGTTATCCTCATTTTCAAAAATTAGCTGCAGTATATATGAATGCTTTCAGTTGTTAAAATTCAGATCTGCCTTTTGGTCCATCAGAGATATGAAGACTCAGGATTGAATCAACCTTCAGCAGGCCACCTGCATTGGTAAGAAAATAACAAATGCACTTTCTCAGATAATAACAAGCAATGCGGAAGCGCACAAGTGAACTGATTTCATCTTTGGCTTTTGTTTTTTGGCTAAATAAAACTACATCCTTGAAGGAGAACAGTTGGAGAACATGGGTCTGGAAAGCTAGTTTACTATGAAAGGGAGAAAAACAAGCTGAGGATCTTCCAAGATACCTTAATTTTCCTGTTTCTTAATTTATTAAGAAATTAATTAAGTGATTAATGTTCTCCTATGTGGCAAATGATAAAGTAGAAGGTGACAGAAAATTTCAGCATGTTATTGCAGCATCAGAAGAAAGCAAATTTAATATTTCTTAAAGCTGAATGCAATTTATTATTTGTTATTTTCCTTTGGATGGTTCATTAGTGCTACTGTATGTTTCACAAAGACCATTAGAAGGAGCATTTCAAAAAGGTGTGTAGAACTTTTGTTCATCCATGAGGTTTTTCCTTTTATCATAATTGTGCACCCAGACTGTGCAAGCTTCTTGGGATGGAGGTGGTACTTTGGCTTGGTTATGAAGTGATCTTACAACAGCACAATAACAAGACATTTTGGCCCACGAGCCTGTGCCACCCAATTTACACTCACTTAACCTACCCCCCTCACCCCAGTACGTTTTGAACGGTGGGAGGAAACCAGATCCCCTGGAGAAAACCTATGCAGACATGGGGAGAATGTACAAACTCCTTACAGACAGTGCGGGATTCGAACCCCGGTCCCGATGCTGGCGTGGTAAAGGTGTTGCACTAACCACTATGCCAACCATGCCATCCAATTTTGAAACTGTTAACTGTAAGTTTACATTTAAGTTGTGTTAGTGGATGTTATGTATTTCCTTTCACCCCCTTCTAAAAATAATTTTAGGGTGGCACATTTGGCGTAGTGGATAGCGCAATGCGTTTACAGCGCCAGCGATTGGGACTGGATTGGGATTTGAATCCCATGCTGTCAGTAAGGAGTTTTTATGTTCTCCCCGTGACTGAGTGGGTTTTCCCCTGGGGCTCCGGTTTCCTCCCACTTCAAAATCATACCAGGAGTGTAGATTTAAGGGTATAAATTGAGTGGCACGGGCTCATGGGCCAAAATGACCTGTAACGGTGCTGTGTCTAAATTTAAATATGTAATACTAGCTGTGGGAGATTTCCTGCTGCTGGTATACAGACAGCATACATTGAGATCCCTCAAAAGCTTGTATTTATGTTAATGATCGAATTATGATATAAAGTTTAAGAGCCCAATTAAAACATATGCCATGCCTAAAGAGCATCATTCAGTCTCCTGTAACAAACGTGCTTACAGTCCCTTTGCTAGTAATGAGCGGCGTATATCTTTTAATCCCAGCAGTACTTTTATTTATTAAATATAAGCCTGTTTGCAACCTGAATCATATTTTTCATCCGGTGAGTCCCTGACTTGAGGCAATCCACGATTGCATGCTGGGAGAGCTGACAACTCATTCATCCAAAGAATTTAATCACACTATAAAACCTTTCAAGCTCATGAAAACAGCAGATACCCAAGTGGAATTTTCCAACTTTCGCTAAACAGTTCATGGTTTTGACCTCTGGTGTTTCCATTCCATGTTTAATGGCTCAGTGCATTGAAAGCTTCACTCAGCAAAAGAAGAATACTGTATTCTATTTCCATTCTTCCAACCTGAAACAAAATAACAAATGCTGAAAAATGTTTAAATGCTAAGTACCTTTTCCTAAAAACACAAAGGCAGCACATTTTAAATAATGCAATGTAATAATTTTCAAACTTTTGATTGCAAGATTAGAAAATACCTCTTCCGAAAGTCTCTGTTTTAATGTCCAAAAAGTAGCCCAATGATCAAAGTTAACAATTGAAGATGAAGAAGACCAACATGTTGCTGTGACCAAAAAAAAGTTACTCAGATTTTCTGTGTAGTGGCGTAAACAAGGACAGAATCTGCAACTGACTGCTTCAAAATATGCACAATATGGGGCCATTTCTAATTTGACACTTGAACATTTCATATGAATTTTGAATTCATGCAGTTTACACAGTGAAGTAAAATAACGTTGTATGTTTATGAGCTATCCACTTGAGTTGTCTAATTTACAAATCAGTGCAAATTATATAATATTTTAGTTCTGCCTCCCATTAGAATCCTGACCCTTTGCTTTATCAATAAAGCATTTGTGGTTTTGTAATGGAGAAAACTTTAACTCCTTTTCTATAATATTTTGCTTGTATGGTTACAAAATAAATGTTTCTAATTTCTTTCTTGTGATTGATCTAGCTCTGGATCTACGCGGCCAGTAGAAGAGATGAGACAAGAGCAATCCCAGCAGGAAATCCTCTATTCAAACAGACCCATGTATACTGAGGAATTTCAGATAAGACCTCCGGGAAACAATCCTGGTATGAATAGATAGTGTGTTGATGGTTTTATACTGATCCTAGTTGATCATATGGAATATTTAGGTCCCTATTTGCAGTTATAATTTCTGTTGTCTTTGCATCAATTAATGTGAACAGTTTGGATAAAAGTAATCCCTCAAATCTATATGCCTTAAAATTGCTCTCAAATCAAGATTGATATCCATTGCCCAATAGTTTCTGAGATCCCAATCAGATGGTAATTAGCATTTTATTTAGTTTAATTGTGCCTGGAAAAATAAAATAAAAATTGAAATAAAGTAATAATAAATATAGGAATCTAAATAACAATATCCCTTCATCATTATTGGAAATGATCTGGGTAATGCTCAGAATTAAAATGAAGTTGTATATACAACTATATCAAATTTTTTAACTTTAAGAAATCTTGTAATGTTTGGACCTTGCCTACATCTGGAGCTTGGAAGACTACAGATTTTAAATTACAAAAAGAACCTTGCACCATATGACTGTTCTTAATTACTAGTTTCTTCTTAATGAATAATTTACTTTTCAAACATTTTTTCATGACTTAGTTGCCCGGACTTTTATTTTTCTTGTGTCAGTCTTTGGTTTACCATGTTATGCTGGACCCAATTTAATGCAAAGCAGGAAGACTCATATCTGGACATGCTGGAGTCATTGTTTTTTTTTAAACTGCTTTTGAAGCCCAGCTATGAACCCAAAATTGATATGGTTGCCAAAATACGTTCATTCAGGAAGGTGCATCAGACGTGTGCCCACAGAGCTTTTTAGGCAGTGTAGGTGTTCACCCACCATGATTTAAATCAAAAGTTTTTTTTTTACACATTTTCTTCTGTACTATGCTTCTGTACTCTGTGGATTAGATGTTTGAGAGGTCTCTCCTTACTCCAAGACATTATGAACACCAAATGGTAAAAATAGATCTGGATGTTAGACTTGAATTATGGTGTGACACCTTTGATTTATGCTTGCAGAGTTGGTGTGCAATTATGTGGTCACAAACTACAAAACATGGAACCCATTGTGGCTTTAGTGCAAGTTCATGGAGTAGGGCTGCAGGATGAATATTCATAAGCTACGTGGGTATCTTAATACTGAGAGATTACCCAAGCGTTGCATTGGGATGATTCATTACGGGAAATAAGTATCCATATAATAATGGTCCTGAATGTTGTTAGTTTCATGACCCTTGGCAATGATGCATTGAGAAAATATCACAAATCCCCCTCCCCTCTGGTTTGGAGGTCTTGTCAGTGGGGGTAGAGATAGTTGACAAAAGCTTTGTAAACTAGTTTCCAATTATTCTCAGAATTTTATGGAAGGTAAAAAGCTATATTAATTGAGCAGTTTCTCAGATTTGCTGAAAGCATGCATTTGAATTTCCAGCCTGTTTCTCCTTTAATCTCTTGCCTCAGTATGCTTTTGGATACATCCAGTACCTCAATTAATGTAGCATAAGCCCAGTTAACATGATATACATACAGAAGATTTCCAATGATAACCAAAATCACATTTTTATTTTATAGTGCGAAGAGATGTGCAGCGCAGAAACCAAGTCTGCAACCCATCGCATCCATGCCTGCCTTTTTGCCCATCTTACACTAATACCATTTGCCTGCATTCATTTTGTGTCCTTTTATGTTACTGCCTATTTGAATCACTCTCAAAATGTCTCTTAAATGTCGTGATTGTTTCTGACTGCACCACTTCCTCTGACAGCGATTCTAATATCAGGTACATAAAAATAAGCTTCCCCCTTCAGAATCGAAATATATTGTCATGAACAAGTCATGAAATTCAGTGTTTTGCGGCAGCGTCACAGGGCAAACGTTCATATTATGAACCATCTTACAATAATAATATAAAAAATAAAAATAGTAGTGCACAAAAAGTAAGGAAATGTCTTTTGTTCATCATTCAGGAATCTGATGGCAGTGGGGAAGAAGCTGTACTTGTGCCGTCTTTAGGTCTCTGTACCTTTTCCCCCGATGGCAGCGGAATGAAGAGGGCCTGGCCTGGGTGGTGGGAATCTTTGAGGATAGAGGCTGCTTTTTTAAGACACTGCCTCAAGTAGATGTTCTTGATGGAGTGAAGTCTGGTGCCTGTGATGTCGCAGGACAAGATAACAACCCTCTGGAGTTTTTTTTTTGTCCTGAGAGTTGGCACCTCCATACCAGGCAGAATGCTCTCCTCGGTGACATACTGAATCTCCTCAGACACCTCACTAAGTATAGCTGCTGGCGAGCCTTCTTTATGATTGCATCAACATGGAGATTTCAGGACATATCCTCGGAGATGTTAGCACTCAGGAATTTGAAGTTCTTAACCCTCTCCACTACCAAGCCCTCGATGAGGACTGGATCATGTTCCCCTGACTTCCTCCTGAAGTCCACAGTAGTCTCCTTGGTTTTGTTGGCATTGCACGGAAGATTATTGTCATTACATCTTTAAATGAGCAGATCTATCTCCCTCCTGTACGCTTCCTCATTGCTGTTTATGATTCTGCCGACAACTGTGGTGTCATCAGAAAACTTGTAGATAGCTTTGGAATTGTGCCTGGTCACACAGTCATGGGTGTATAATGAGTAGATCAGTAGGCTAAGCACGCATCCTTAGGGTGTGCCTGTGTTGATGATCAGTGAGGAGGAAATGCTGTTTCCAATTCATAATGACTGTTATTCCAATGAGAAAGTCAAGGATCCATTTGCATTTGGGGGGAGGTTCAGAGGCCTAAAGTTTGTAGCTTCTTGACCAGCACTGAGGGAATAATGGTATTGAAGGCCATTAGTTTGATCAGATCCTTTCTTTTGCTGTTGAAACCAGTTCCCCACTCACACACCAATTTAAAACCTTAACTTGAGGACAAATCATATCCCTTTACATAACTATCTTGAAACTTACAGAATTATGGTCACAGTTTTTGAGTGTTCTTCCACTGACATTTATACCACCTGTCCAGTTTTGGTAAAAACAAAGTACTTACCCATCTCCAGCAGGACTTTCCGCTTATTATTTAAAAAAATTTACACACACAAACTTAATGAATAGTCTGAATCACAGGATTATTTTTGTTTGATCCATTGGAAGCAAAGCTACGAGAATTAGGTTCAACTTTATAATATAGAATCAAAAAGTTCTTTTCGTTAGACAATGAGGCTATGATGATTGTTCCCAAGTTCGGGTACAGCCATGAGATAAATGTTCGTCCATTTTATTTCGTACTTTGTTTTGTTTGCTGGCAGGCGCAATATTGGTGGAAGCACCTGGTATTATTTGGGAAGTTTATGAACTGCTTGAAGAACTTTGGGAGTTCAATTCTTCAGGGGATTTGGAATGTAGCAAATGTATGGATCTGCTTCTCGTTATATGCTGAAGTTATAATTACCTAATTAGTGTTGTTGCTACATTGTACTGGAATGAATTTGTAATGTGAATTTCCCCAACTGGTGTACTATACACACATCAGGATCCACAGTTTTTAGCATCCATAGAATCACCCATTAATCCCAACACAAATGTATTGCCAAAGGGTCAGTATTCGGGGTAGAAAGCAATTGTTAAAGGCAAATTCAGGGATGTTTCATTGTGGTTACAGTTAAATGCATTGGCTGTGTTCTCAATATACATGAAACAAAATTGCTGGAAATGTTCTTGCTTATCACGGTCCTTTTGGATCTTCAGGTGGAAGATCATGCACCATCTGTGGAGTGAAAACTGCTTCCTTCTTGTCGATCCGTATTTGTGGATTTCTGTACACCACATAGTCTAATACTTTTTCTGGAAATCTGTCTTTAAGGTTCTTAACTTTTTCCAAGTCCTGATAAAATGTGCCGATTATTCTGCTTAAAACATAACTTCCCTTTATCCAAGTAAGATGCCCTTTGAAACATCTAAGAGAAGCCAGGAAGCACCCCTTAGCAAATCCAAGTATTAATTTCTTAGAAATTAGTACATTAGTGAGTTCACTACAGAACCACCTGAAGAAAGTTATGTCAGAACAATCTTTTTAAAAAAGTATCAAAATATTTTGTTTCTGTGGAGGTGACCTTCTGTGAAACTGTAATAAATTGAATCCACGCAAGCTAGGATTGGATAAATATTTATAAGGCAAGCAGTTGATACCATCAATCCTTGAATCAGCAGTAACTTGACTTCGCTTGAAGCACTTCCTCTTGATTTTCAGTTAATGTATGAGAATTTCATGGGTGGTACAACAAGGTCACACCCCCACATTGCTGAACTCTCAACCTTTTCTGCATTTAATCATTTTATTTATTTTCTTGGGATGTGTTAACCATTTAACTATATTTAGTCTAAAGGAGTGAACTTTAGCCCTTTTGTTAAAATTTTACTTCAGAAAGTGGCCATTAGGATCAGCAAAATTTTACCTGTGTTTATGCACCACACAAACTCCCTTAAATCTCTTCATCTCATCCCATTGGGTTATCCTTCTAATGGTTTCATCTTTGTTCAGTTATCTAACATACCATTTAGCTTTGAGCTCCACTCACATGCTACCAAAAATTATGGAGAAACCACATGTTGCATCTCAACATATCACTGGAAGATTTAAGAACAAGATTAAAAACAAATTTAAAATAAGAGTAGACAGTTGGCCCCCTTGTGTCTGATCCTCCATGAAATAAGATTGTAGTTCTTTTTTTATTCACTCCACCCTTCAGTCCTTGCCTATATCCCTTGATACTTCAGTTTCTAAGTGTCTACTTCAACTCGATAGGGCGTTGAGCATTTTGTGGTAAATTAGATCAGCAGTGATCTTACTGAATGGTAAGAACGGAATTAAGGGGCAAAATAGATCTTTGTTTCTATTTCTTCTAGCTTTTCTCAAATACATTCAACAATGGCCTTGATTAGAGAATTCCAAACAATTATTGTCCTTCAGGTGAAAGCATTTCTCCACATCCCTGCCCTGCATGTTCAACCCTTTATTTTCAGACATGGTTCTTGCTGCCCCACTTAGAAGTTCATTCTAGGACAAGGAAAGGGGTCTGAACTTTCCCTAATGGTGGACAAAGCTCAAATATTTGGCCTACTGAGCCAAAGTTGTTAGTCTGTTGGCATTTTTAAGTAATAAATAAAACTTAATTTGGTTCCAATTTTATTTTTGCCACAGGAATTCATGTGTATCCAGTGTCTCAAAGTCGTGTAGATGGCAAAATAGGGTCACAACCCGGGCAGATACGTGTCGGAAGGCCTGGGCCACAAGGACACGTGGGCTGGACACCATATGGCACTGAGGATGGACTGTTGCCCACTGCTCACAGCAGAGAACCTGTAAGTCAGATATAGCATTGCATTTTGGAGTGTATTTTCTTTCAGAGAAGTTGGAACTGTCAAAGGTTTTGCAGTACAAAGCGTGGAAGACAGGAGGAGTGCTGCATTGGGGTCATGGAGGAAGCAATGGAAAGTATGGATTGTGAAGGTAGTGTTGCAGAGCTGGTGGGAGCAAATAGAAATAATCCTGAGGGAGTGTGAAGTAGGTGGAATTGCTACCGAACCAGTTAGATGGGGGAAGCACTGAGTTTATGCTCAAGTAATTATGTCAAGCAATATTATAGAGTGCAAATACAGATTGCACACTGTGTACTGAGGTATTTGACCTTACAATCACTAAACGTGTAGCTTCGAAGGTCAGAAGATGGTGTGAGTTCTGGAAATAATTTTGACGAGATTTTCACAATTGTCACTACTGATGGCACAGGAATACCAGTTGGACAAGAAACTGATGGAAGTAATCAGACAGCTGCAGGTTGTGATAGTAGGAGATTTTAACTTTCCATATATTGACTGTGACTCCCATACTGTAAAAGGGCTAGATGGCTTGGAGTTTGTCAAATATGTTAAGGAAAATTTTCTAAGTCATTATTTAGAGGTACCAACTAGAGAGAGTGCAATATTGGATCTCCTATTAGGGAACAAGGCTGGACAAATAACAGAAGTACGTGGAAGTAGGAGAACATTTTGGGTCCAATGATCATAATGCCATTCTTCTTTGGTTTGGCTTCGCGGATGAAGATTTATGGAGGGGGTAAAAAGTCCACGTCAGCTGCAGGCTCGTTTGTGGCTGACAAGTCCGATGTGGGACAGGCAGACACGATTGCAGCGGTTGCAGGGGAAAATTGGTTGGTTGGGGTTGGGTGTTGGGTTTTTCCTCCTTTGCCTTTTGTCAGTGAGGTAGGCTCTGCGGTCTTCTTCAAAGGAGGTTGCTGCCCGCCAAACTGTGAGGCGCCAAGATGCACGGTTTGAGGCGATATCAGCCCACTGGCGGTGGTCAATGCCATTAGTTTCAAGTTAAATATAGAGGAGGATAGTTGTGGGCCTCGGATTTAGATTCTAAATTGGAGAAAGGTCAATTTTGAGAAAATGAGAAAGGATCTAGAATGTGTTAATTGGGATGCGTTTTCCAGCAAGGACGTGTGAGGTAAGTGGAGGACCTTCAAAGGTGAAATTTGGAGTATACAGAGTTTGTCTGTTCCTGTTAGGATCAAAGGCAAGGTTAGAAGATTTAGGGAATCTTGGTTTTTGAGGGATATTGGGGATCTGGTTCGGAAGGTTTATAACAGGTATAGACAGCTTGGAGCAAATGAGGTACTAGAGAAGTATTGAAAAATGCAAGAAAGAAATCAAGAAGGCTAAAAGAAAACATGAGGTTGATTTAGCAGACAATGTGAAGGAAAATCCTAAATGTTTCTACAGGAATACTAAGAGCAAAAGGATAATAAGGGACAAAATTGGTCCCCTTGAACATCAGAGTGGTCGGCTTTGTATGGAGCCAAAAGAGATGGAAGAGATATTAAATGGTTATTTTTCATCAGTATTCACTCAGGAAAAGGGCACAGAGTTGTGGGAAGTAAGGAAAACAAGCAGTGAGGTCATGGAGCCTATACAGATTAAAGAGGAGGAAATACTTGCTGTCTTGTCAGCCCGAGGGCCTGACAAGATATTCATTCCGACCTTGAAGGAGGCTATTGTAAAAATTGCAGGGTTTTTGGCAGAAACATTTGAAATGTCCTTAGCCACTCGTGTGGTGCCAGAGGATTGGAAGGTAGCTCATGTTGTTCCGTTGTTTAATAAAGGCTCCAAAAGTAACCCTGGAAATTATAGGCAGGTGAGCCTGACATCAGTAGTAGGTAAATTGTTGGAAGGTGTTCTAAGAGATCAGATATACAATTATTTGGATAACCAGAGACTGGTTATTTATAGTCATTATGGTATGGTGCATGGTAGGTCGTGTTTAACTAATCCTATAGAGTTTTTCAAGGAGGTTACCAGGAATTGATGAAGGAAAGTCTGTGGATTTTGTCTACATGGACTTTAGTAAGGCCTTTGACAAGGTCCCACATAGGAGGTTAGTCAGGAAGGTTCTGTCACTAGGTATTCAGGATGAAGTAGTGAACTGGATTCGAAAATGGCTGGATGGGAGAACCAGAGAGTAGTGGTAGATGATTGCATCTCAGTTTGGAGGCCTGTGACTAGTGGTGTGCCTCAGGGATCGGTGCTGGGACCATTGTTGTTTGTCATCTATAACAATGGCCTGGATCATAATGTGGTAAATTAGATCAACAAGTTTGCAGATGACACTAGATTGGAGGTGTTGTGGACAGCGGAGAAGGTTTTTAAAATTTACAGAGGGATCTGGACCAGCTGGAAAAACGGGCTGAAAAATGGCAGATGGAATTTAATGCAGACAAGTAAGTGTGAGGTGTTGTATTTTGGAAGGACAAACCAAGAAAGGACATATACGGTAAATGGTAGAGCACTGTGGACTGTGGTAGAACAGAGGGATCTGGAAATACAGATACATAATTCCCTGAAAGTGGTGACACAGGTTGTAAAGAGCTTTTAGCACATTGGCCTTCATAAATCAAAGTAATGAGTACAGGTGTTGAGGTGTTATTTTAAATTTGTATAAGACATTGGTGAGGCCTAATTTGGAGAATTGTGTGCAGTTTTAGTCACCGAACTACAGGAAAGAGATCAGTAAGATAGAAAGAGTACAGAGAAAATTTACTAGGATATTGACTGGACTTCAGGAACTGAGTTACAGGAAAAGGTTAAACAGGTTAGGGCTTTATTCCCTGGAATGTAGTAGAATGAGGGGAGATTTGATCAAGATATTTAAAATTATGAGAGGGATAGAGTAAATGTAGATAGGCTTTTTCCACTGAGGCTAGGTGAGATATGATCCAGAGGACATGGGTTAAGGGTGAAATGGGATAAGTTTAGGGGGAACATGAAGGGGTACTTCTTCACACAGAGAGTGGTGGGAGTGTGGAATGAGCTCTCAGCTGATGTTGTGAATGCGGGCTCAATTTTAACATTTAAGAAGAATTTGGACAGGTACATGGAAGGGAGAGGTATGGGGGGCCATGGACTGGCTGCAGATCAGTGGGACTAGGTTAAAAAAATGGTTCAGCACAGACTAGAAGGGCCGAAGAGGCCTGTTTCTGTGCTGTACTGTTCTGTGGTTCTAAGAAAAAATGATATTGTAGGGGAGGGAAAACCAAGAAGTGATAAGGACGGTCAAATGATGTCAAAGAGACATATAGTTGGAAGAATGATATTGTTCAAAGTAATTACCTTAAAATTCAACAATTCCATGATGTTTCTGGGCTTCCAAGGCCCTGGGTATTGTACATTTTGTTCCACAGAGGGAGGGCCAGCAGCCAGCTGTAAACTCAGTTGAAGAGCTGGTGGAAGAAAGATTAATAGCTGTGCTGAGGTTGGAGCATACAGGAACACTTCAATGTGTTGAGGTAGCACAGTGGCATGAGATCATCTGGATTTGTGGTGAGGACCTTCAGTTCTTGTGCTGAGGTTGAGGATTAGTAGGGGCGGTGGCCAGGATTCTGCCTGTGCTGAAGTCAGAATGTGGAGTGGAGGGAACAGAAAATGCCTCTGATGAGGTTTATGGGTGGGTTTACATGAGGTGTGATGGGGGATTCAATGCCTCTGCTGAGATTGGAGGATGAAGTGATTAGGAATGGAGTTAGAACATGGTTACCAGAAGAATAAAAAACAAAACTTATTTTATCAGGCTTCAAATTCAGTATTGTGATTTATTGAATGAAATTGTTTATTGTCATGTGTACAAAACTACTGTAAAAACCTTCATTTTGCAAGCTGTCCAGGCAAGACAACTCATACACCAGGTCATGCAATAATAATAAAGAAATAATTTAGAGTGGTGTGGTTAGGACAGTGCTGTTACAACACCAGCGACCAGGGTTTGAATCTGACGCTATTTGTAAGGAGTCTGTAAATTTTC
Source organism: Narcine bancroftii (assembly GCF_036971445.1). Taxonomy (NCBI): domain Eukaryota; kingdom Metazoa; phylum Chordata; class Chondrichthyes; order Torpediniformes; family Narcinidae; genus Narcine; species Narcine bancroftii. The sequence continues at coordinate 64,734,545 of NC_091479.1, read as the reverse complement.
TCCATGTCTGTGTGGGTTTCCCCCGGGGGCTCCAGTTTCCTCTCACCCTTCAAAACGTGGGTTATAGGTCAATTGGGCATAATTTGGTAGCACGGGCTCATGGGCCAAAAAGACTTGTTACTGTGCTGTATTTCTAAATTTAACAATGAAAGGAGCGGTGATACCATACATCAAATAGTGTAAAGTATGGAGAAAACTACTGTTAAAAACAGTACAAAAGCCACCATCTTTTGACAGTAAAAAGATCCACTTCAGAGTCTGATAACAGCAGGAAAGCAACTGTATTTATACCTGGAAATTCATGTTTTTAAGTCTGATTCTTCTGCCTATTGAAAGAGGGGTGGAAAGTGTATAACAGGTGGGATGGATCCTTTAATATGTTGACATCTTTCCCAAGACAGCAGAAAGTATCAATAAAGTTGATGGAGGAGAGGTCAGTTTGGGGGATGGCTTGACTGCAATTTCTTGCAGTATTGCACAGAGCAGTTTTTGTGCCAAGCTGGTATCATCCACATCCAGAGACGATACTTTATACGAGCATCTGTAAGAGTTGATAAGAGACCTGAGGCACTTGGCAAATTTCCTCATTGTTCTAAGAAAGTTGAGTCTGCAACTTCTTGTTTGCAACATCGATATGATTGATCCACACCAGGTTATGGGTGATATTTACACCAAAGAACTTTAAGCTCTCCACCATCTGCACATCAGCACATTTGATTTAGTCAAGGACATGCTCCTCTCCATTTCCTGAGCTCAACAATCAGCTCCTTTTACTGTCAATTTTACTGACATTGAGGGAGAGGCTCTTCTCCTGATACAATGTCATTGGAAAGTCAATGCAGGTTTCTGGCAATCAGTGCAGGGTATTCCTGTGGCAGTTCCCATCAATAATACATATAGCATTTTGGATACTTGAAGGGGATGATCTAACTGGGCAAGCCACAGCAGTCAGGTGTCTGGCAGGGTGCCTGGCCTTGTGGCTTAGACGGGAAGGGAGTTAGAAAGGGAGAGCTGTAGTTAGGGGAGGTGATAAGAGGTTCTGAGTAAGGTAGGTGAGGTTTTAAATGAATACTTAGCTTCATTGTTCACAAGAGAGAGAGGAATCTTGGTTAATGTGAGGTCAATATAGAATAAGCTTATGTGCTTGAGCACGTTGAGGTGATGAAGCAGGAAGTGCTGCATCTTCTTAAAAACATTAGGAATGATAAATCCCCGTTACCAGACAAAATATTATCCCAGGTTGCTGTGGGAAGGGAGGGAAGAGATTGCTGGGGCATTGGCCACAGGCGAGGCACCAGAGGACTGGAGAAGGGCAAATGTGGTCCTGAGGCGGCCCATGGCCCACTCCACAGGTCGACACAGCAAACGATCATCAAACATGACAATCAGGTAGACAGCATGTGGGATGAGATGCCCGTTCCTGAGGCTGTAGCAATAGCGGTCGAATCAGCCAATCACAGCCAGCAGATCGCAGGGAGTCCAATCCGAGCCCACGCATCTGGGACAACCAACCAGCAGTAGGCCTCGCTCAAGCCACGCCCCGGTGGTGACATGACTAGCTGCCTATAAAAGACAGAACTGTAGACCAATAAAGTCAGTGTCGATTTCGCTCCCTTGGTGTGCGAGTCTTCTTCCTACCGTAAGCTATAACTAAAGTGACTCCACTACAGTGGTGACCCTAACTGGTCTTAACGGCACTTTGAACCCAGCAATGGAGGGACAGCCTGCAATCAATGCCATAGCGTTGAAGCTGTCGGGCTTCTGGATGTCACAACTACAGGTGTGGTTCCAGCAGGCCAAGCCGCAGTTCGCCATTTGCCAGATCTCCACAGACGACACGCGCTACTACCACAAGATCAGTGCCCTCGATCAAGACACCGCAGCCTGCATCATCGACTTCCTCCAGTCGCCTCTGGAGCAAGGGAAGTATGTGGCCATCAAGGAGCTATAAACCCATACTTTCGGGCTCTCAAAGCACAAGTATGCAGCCCGACTGCTGCACGTCGACGGTTTGGGGGATAGGGCCTCCTCCGCCCTCATGAGCAATATGCTTGCTTTCAATGATGGACACACCTCTTGCCTACTATTCCAGCAGATCTTTCTGGAGCAGCTGCCTGAAGACATCCGGCTGCTCATCGCAGAGGAAGACTTTTACAACCCCAGGAGGGTGGCTGCCCCAGCAGACGTGTTATGGGCAGTGAAGAGGGACTCCTGCATTTCACCCGAACAGGTGACAGCACCTCGTCAGCAACACCCTGCCAGGAAGCCCATCGACCGACCAATCACCTGATTGACGCACCCCATCAGTGAGCATTACTGTTTCTATCATTAACGGTGGGGTACCGACGCCCGTCAATGCTGCTCCCCCTGCATGTTCCAGGGAAACGCAAGGCTAGCCATCGTTGATGGCTATGACAAATGGCCAACTGCATAGCCTGCTACATATTCAAGACTCTGTGTCAGGCTGATGTTTCTTGGTAGACACTGGGGCACAGTACAGCGTCCTTCCCCGCCCAGTCTAGAAGGCCGCAGTGGCAAGATGGGGTGAGAGCTTCGACCACAAACGGCTCCAACATTCGGACATTTGGCACCTGTGCAATTCTCCTCCACTCTGGGGGCAGACAATTCACCTGGAAGTTTAGATGGTGGCCTTACAACCACTATTACTGGGTGCCGATTTCCTGAGAGCCAACTCACTACTGGTGGACATTAAGGGGCATTGGCTGGTACAAGCCCGGTCATTTCAGGCACTCTTGCTCAAGGGCACCGAACTTACTAACCCCCATCTACACTCAGTGAGTACCACTAACAACGAATTCACTCGAGTTTTAGTGGAGTTCCCCTCCATCACTATGCCCCATTTCAACTTGGCGGAACCCAAACACGGGATGAGACACCAAATTATTACAGAGGGCCCTCCCCTTCACACCAGGGCACGGTGTCTTCCCCCTGAGAAACACAACCTGGCTAGAGAAGAGTTTTAAAAGATGGAGGAACTCGGCATTATTCAGCGTTCCGAAAGCCCATGGGCAGCTGGAGGTTGGAGGCCGTGCGGAGACTACCGCTGCCTTAATGAAGCCACCATGCCCAACAGATATTCTGTGCCCCATATCCAGGACTTCACTACTAGTTTGCAAGGGGCACGGTTATTCTCTAAGGTGGACCTCATCAGGGGTTATCATGACATTCCCAAAACTTCTATCATAACCCCCTTTGGATTGTTCGAATTCCTCCACATGCTATTCGGTCTGAAAAATCTGGCTCTGACTTTCCAAAGGTTGATGGGCACTGTGGGCTTGGACCTGCACTTCGCTTTTGTCCATGTCGATGACATTTTAATAGCCAGCCATACCCGCACCGAGCACGCCACTCACTTAAGACTATTGTTCTCCAGGCTAAGTGAATTTGATTTAACTATCAAGCCAGCCAAGTGCCAATTTGACCAACAAACCATTGATTTCCTGGGCCATCGCATTGACCAACATGGAGCCAGGCCATTACCCACCAAAGTGAACACTATTCATTCCTTCCCTAGACCAACAACTGTGAAGGGATTGCAAGAGTTTGCAGGTATGGTCAATTTTTATCATTGTTTCATACCTACAGGGGCCCGCATTATGAGTTGCTATTTTCCCTCATGGCAGGGCCTAGTAAAGACATTCAGTGGATACAGGAGGCAACCAAGGCTTTCCAAGCAACCAAAGATGCCGTGGCCAAAGCCACCCTCCTTGTGTATCCTAGGACAGACACCCTGACCGCCCTCACAGTAGACCAGGTCACCAGAGCTCAAGTACAGTGCCTTTGATAGGGAGCTGTTAGCGTTATACCTGGCAATTTGGCATTTCCAATACTTCCTAGAGGGCAGGAAGTTCAGAATTTACACGGGTGTTTGAATCCCATGCTGTCTGTAAGGAGTTTGTACATTCTCCCCTTGTCAGCATGGATTTCCTCTGGGTGCTCCATTTTCCTTCCATCCTCCAAAATGTACCATGGATTGTAGGTCAGTTGGGTGTAATTGGGCAGCATGGGCTCGTGGACTGGAGAGGCCTGTTGTGGATGGAAAGAAAAAGTTTGAAAATCACTGTTTTAATCATATCTAATTGACTTGTTATGTACACGATTTCATAACTCCAAAGGAAATTGGACAATGGCAATTTTTCTCAAGTAAAATATTTCAGTAACAATTGGGTCTAGATTTTCAACCTTCCCTTCCCACTCACATCCCACCTTAAGTCATCCCTTACTCATCACAGAGCACCAATGCATAAGGAATACTTAAAGTGAGATGTAAGAGGAAAGAAAAAGGTTGAGAACCACTGATCTAAATTCTGGAACTTTCTATCCGGCAGAACTGTCAGAGTACCTTTTCACAACGAAAGATAATGACAGTTCAAAATTATGGCACCCAACCTCAGACCATAATGGGCAATAAATGTGGCACCCACGTCTCATAAATCAGAATCTTAATCATGCTGGTGTCAGAACATCATTCAAGAGGGTGAACCCTCTCAACGAGTCAGGCCCTGATGGTTGGATATTGAAAATCTTTGCCAATCAACTAGCTGGAGTGTACACAGACATTTTCAATCTCTCACTGCTTCAATTGGAGTTTTCCACCTCCTTCAAAACCTGCATCAATTAAAAACAGCAGGATGAGCTGCCTCAATGACTATCACCAACACTCACATCTACTGTAAAGAAATGCTTTGAGAGGTTGGTCATGGCCAGAATTAACTTGAACCTAAGCAAGAGCCTGGACTCACTGCAATTCACCTTCTGCCACAATCGCTCCACAGTAGATGCAATCTCACTGGCTCTCCCCTTCGCCATGGACCATCTGGACAATGGTAATACCTACTTCAGGCAGCTTTTCATTGAGTTCGCTCAGCATTCAGCACCATCATTCCCGCAGTACTGGTTAATAAGCGTCAAAACCTGGGCCCCCGTACCTCCCCCTACAACTGGATCCTTGACTTGCTTATCGGAAGACCATGGCAGAAAATTGAAAACATCTCCTCCTCACTGACAATCAACATCGGTTCACCTCAAAGATGTGTGCCTAACCCACTGCTCTACTCTCTCTACACCCATGAATGTGTGTGGCCAGACACAATTCAAATGCCATCTATATATTTGCCAATATCACCACGGTTGTTGGCAGAATCACAGATGCCAATGAGAAAGCATACAGGAGTGAAATAGATCTGCTAGTTGACTGGTGTCATACAACAACCTTGCACTTAACATCAGTAAAACAGAGGTTGTGGATTCAGGAAGAGGAAGTCAGGAGAACACAAAACAGGTCTCATTGAGGGGTCAGCAGTGGAGAGGGAAAGAAACTTCAGATTCCTGGGTGTCATCATCTCGGAAGACCTATCCTGGGTCCATCATGTCAATGCAATTATGAGGAAGTCAGGTGCTATATTTCCTTAGGAGTTTGAGGAGGTTTGGTATGTCACCAAACACTTGCAAATTTCTACAGGAGTACTGTAGAGAGCATTCTGACTGGTTGCCATTACTGATAGAATGTGCAGAACTGATCATGTCCAGCAATGAAGTGTTTCAAATCACATTGGGACTGCAAAGTATTTCCATTTTCCTGGAGGTTTGCCAGTGCTCACAGAATCCTTACCAGTCGAGTCTTATCCAATGTTTCTTCTAATTTTTTGTAGTGTGTGCAAAAATCTTAGGCTGTGCAATTATCTTTCCTGTGACAAAGTATGTGCGCACTCAATGCTTGTGCAAATGTAAACGTGAAAACTGTTTCAAGGTCATTTTGGCACTGCCTATCTCTTCATGGCTAATAAAACTGTAATGAAATACAAGTATGATTGCAATCAATGAAGTAACGTTTTTAGTTAAGATTTAGAGGGAACAGTAGTCTTGTCCAACAAGAGATAGTACTTTGGAATATAATCCAAGGAGGAAAAGCAGTTGGAATATGTGACAGTTGTAACAGTTTGTAAAAGTTGTGGATTTTTTGTAAGCTTGAGATGATTTTTACGGAACTGTCTACCTAATCACTTTTTTTTAAAAAAAAGGATGTTACTCCAATGTTTAGCATTTTACACATCTTCTCTTTTACAGCCAAGTACTCGAGGGCACCTGGAATATGTGTCTCCACTCTTCCAAATGCAGAGAACGTCCCTCCGTGATCCTTCAGCGCCGTCTTTGCACTTGGAGCATTGCAACGCTCACGAATCCAGAGAAGGTTTTCACTCCAGCTGCACTGAAGAGTTGGTGTCTGGCCAGTCCTCCACATCACTGATCAAAGCAATCCGCGAAGAGCTTCTCAGACTATCGCAAAAACAGTCACCATTTCAGAACCTCCACAGTTGATCTTAACAAGGAGGAGCTCTGCCCTATTTGCTTCCCATGGAAGCCACCTGGAAAAATCTGCAATTATGTTTCTGAAGAAGAGATACTAAATGGTAAAAAGTACCAGTGAAGTTTAAAAATGTTCAGCACAACTACCCATACATTTTGCTTTCAACTTGGTGCTTCCAAACAAAGCCTTCAGTTTACATCCTGTGAACTGAGACAGATGGGGATGGAAGTTGTCCAGCTCATTGCTGTAAAAACTTTGTGAATTTCATTCAAGAACATCACCAGCAAGCAAAAGGAAACATTCCATTTCTACCTTAGATGCTAACTTCTTTAACTTAGTTGCATCCCAGCACCACTTGCCGTCCCCATCCAAACAGGATTCTTGCAGCCCAACAAGCACTATTCTGTCTGAACTTCAATGATATGAGCACTGGGGGAAATAGAAGAGAATTGGAAAATGGAAAGGGACATGAGAGAGGGGCAGCGTCGAACAATGCAAAGAAAGGATGACGATGACACATGAAAAAAGGAAAAGCTTCAAAAGAAGGATGTGGAGTTGTGAACAGTTAGCCTTGGGTAGCTTTGTGATAGTCGTAAGTGTATAAAATGGGACTGATTTGGGCAAATGGGTCAATGAGGTTTTGATGATCAGGTTCTCCAGAGGAAAATTGCTTTTTAAATTGAAAGTTGAAGAGATGTAGTTTGGACACATTTTAATAAATTATCAGAATATGGGCAAAGATCAGCTGACATTGAAAATGGCCTGAAGCATGCAATAGTTTTTAAATGCTAAGGAAAATTATAATATGATACTGCATGCAAGGTATTTGGTTGGAGTGCATTTTATTGACAGAGTAAGACAGAAATTGTATTACACACTGCCTTTGGGGAAATTGCGCAGAAAACAACAGGTTTGTTTTACCTTTCAGAAGAAGAGAATTTCGTTGAATTTCATTTTAGGAGTCTTTAGAAATGGCACAACTGCATTGTTCTTAGATAAAATCAGCATTTTGTCCCATTTTGATACCACTACAAAAAAAAAGACTAAAAACTGAAGCATTGGTGATGTCTGTGACAAATGTAGAGCACCACTTGTCTTACTTGTTGTTATCAATGATCGTTTTCACCAGAAAAGAGAAAGAGGAAGTATACAAATTGGGTGAGTTAAAGACAGCATTTTGTGGATTCCAGCAGTCTTAAATTAATAATTTTCACTGGCTTTCCTTGAAAGCTGCAATTGACTTATTGAGATTTAACCATGTCAGGATTACGGATTTGCTTTGACTGCATACATCAGTTTCTGAGCTTTCTGAAGATGTTCCAGACTTCTGTCAGCATTTTGAAGATCAAATTCTGAAATTCATTCCATTTTCACATGGCCGTGCTCTTAAAATATATCGGTGCTGCAGGCCACAATATTGTGTTTTTTATCCTTTTAGTCAGTGTTCGGGTGGATTTGACTCATTTGTGGCCTTGTTGATGACCAGTATGAAAATGATGACAGTACATGAAATGGTAATAGTGGAATTAATAAGATTAATGCAAATCAACTGGATGAATTTAAATTATCGGTGGGCTTTCTGAGTTATCATTGATGATATCCTTTTCTTAGGTGATGTGAGTGATGACACACTCTTTTGTAACCAGTAAGTCCATTGCAACTGAATAACAGACAGGAAAAAAACCCCAGCTTTTTCATTTGTGCACAGAGTTCCATTAATGCACCTGTTTCACTTGTATGCTTTTTTTTAGAATAAGGTTTGGAATTTATTTGTGTTCTTGTTTTTTTTTATTTTTGTCTAAAGTGTTGGCAGGCCCAACAATGTTTTGAGTTGATGTTTTCTAGTTGTATTTATTTTGCATGTCTTTCTACTGATTGCTTTCCTGAAATGAAATATGGTGTACGTTACAATGTTTTTATCCTGCATGTTTCATACTGGTGTTAATTCAATGGAAATGTTTTATCTTGTTTATACTCTAAAATTCAATGTTACAGTGTCTTTGCAAAATCAAATACATTTATAAAGTATTCTTATTGGTCAAAGTTCCCATTTTAAGTACCAGTAACTACATGATAGATCATTGGAGATCACACAGTAAATTGTTCCAGCAACAACATAATAGGGAAAAAAAATCAAATAATGTCATATTAAGATAGAATAGAAAATCCAAATGCTTGACCAGTGTGTTCAAGTGAGCACTGTACTGAAACTGTACTCGTGAAAGATTAGCAAGGATTTTGTCACTATTTAATGATATGCCCATGTTGGTGAAAGCGTAATGATTTCCATAGTCCAATAGTTTAATGAGACATTTTAACAAAGGCTGTTGTGAGGGATCCAGGTCAGGAGCCATTTCTTGGTAAGTTGAAACCTTCAGCAGGTTGGGTAGGGGGAAAGAGAATTGGCAACACAGTTATGATTTGGTCTCAATTTTTCAAAAGCACCTCTTAAACAAGCATCTTAATGCATTTGTATTTTAATAAGCAATTATTTTGTGGACAGGTGTAATTATACACAGTGATCTAAATGACTGTTGCCCCGTCTACCAAGTATTTTATTAATTTTGAGATTTCTCAATGTAATTCCACACCTGCTTATAGATCTGATTACTGAATCGCATGGGCAGGCCAAAATTACCTTTAATTTGTCCATCAGCACCAAATGAATGCTTACTGTCAAAGCCAAGAGAATTCAGTTATAGCAGAGCTCCTCCTTGTTAAGATCAATGGAATCATTCTCTATGATCAGAAAATTTTCATGAAAATGCAAAGAATAATTTTAATACAGATTTCATTGAATAATCGATTATGTTACATGTAGCTTTTGGGTCTCTGTTGATAAATTTATGATCAGGGACCAGTGTGCAGTGATGTTTACTGTAATAGACCAGAATTTTCCAATTGTAAAACAGATTTTTGTTGCTTCCTCCCCCCCCCAACCAAATAAATGCATTGATCAAAGAAGGAGGGGACAATCCCTTGACACTCTGCTCTTAAGCATTTATGCAAATTAAAAACGTATAGATGTCAAGAGCGATCTTTCTTTCTGCCTGTCCCATCCTAGCTGATCTCAGCAATAAAAATATTAATCTCTGCTTCTGAGCTGGATGAACGTTCCGATTCTTACTGGCGATCCAGTGACACCTACTGGCAAAACACATATCAGGGCATGGAGTAAGAACCATTTGAATTTAACTATGATTCCTTCTGTGGTTGATTCATCTAACGACTGTCTGAAGCACTTACAGCATGATTGGGAAAGTTAAGTGCATCTGGGACTGTTCCGTTGTAAAAGAGAACGGTGACACTACCAGAGTTGCTGTTATGGTGCGAAATGAGGAGTGGAGATACAGTGCTGCTCAGCAGGGTCCTACCACCCATCCTAATGCAGCTTCCTGCAGGCTTTAAATGGCCAGTGGTGGGTTTTTTTAAAAATCCTGCAACCATAGGGTCTGTGCCCAGATGGGAGCACCTATGCTGAGCAGCATACCACGATGGGTTGCAGACTCCTGAGGCACAGGGCACCAGAAACTGGGAGAACCCCCCCCCCCCGCCAACCTCCCACCAATATTATAAAGGAGAAGCATAGGAGATGACCACAGCAACAGACCATCGAGGGGCTCAGCGACTGAAGGACCCTACAGGCTGTGGCATTTGGTGTCTTGTGGTTGAAGGACCCCCACTGGCTGTGGGCTACTGGAGATTGGCTTGTGGGAACCACAAGGATTCGAGACAATGCTGAGAGAAAGAAGGGCTCCCGAAGAGCCTCAGGCATTGATTGCTTTCTGATCATATCAGAGGTTTGGACCAGGAGCTCAACTTGCTAATGGATTAAACTAGAGTCTGTGTGGCGACAGAAGCTTTACAAGTGCTGGAGGCATATTCATGGACACTCAGTGTCTCTGAAGGAACTGTAGTTCTCTCTTTATTGTTAGGAGCTCTGGGAATGCTTATGGCTTTGTTTTCTGTATGGCAAAGTTGAAGTATATCATGTATATTATATTTTTAATATTACATTTAATTTAAAGGAACCTTTGAAAGTTCAGTGTGCTGAAGAGAAAAGGAACAAAAGTGAAGAAATTACAGTGGTAAATAGCAAGTGGCATTTACTCTCAGCAGATCCCCATTCATTCCATTGGCATTATGTGCAAGGGCACTTGATTGATTTTCATTGCACTGCTTAGATATAATTTCACATTGATTTAATAGGTGCCCAAATCTATAATCATAATGTTCCTAGTCTAATGATGCTGTGGTTTATATGACTACATTTGTGGTCAGCCTCTGAGTTTTTGTTTCACCCTACTACTTGATTCTACAATTGATGGATGGTAAATACAGGCAGATTCAGTATACAACCAAATTAGGGGAATGTATTGTGCAATATACCAGGTTTTCTGTTGCAGTTTGGTCTCTATTCCAGTTCCTCTATAAACATAGCTGCTGTAGAAGTGAGATTAATTTATCCTATTACTTGAACTTATAGAATTTCATATTTCTGTTGTTTCGTCTCAACAGAAAGGAATTTATGGCAAAGAAATAGGTCCAACTGGTTGTGGTGACGGTTCTTCTGCACTGTTCTTCTTCTCTTCAAAATCTTCTTCGACTAGTCCTGTTTACAGAACCGCCTATTGCTTTCTTTCTCATTTGCTTGTTTTTCATGAAGAGAGATTAATGCTCTTCACTTAAAACCTGTGTTAATTAGTTTCACAAAAATTTAGTTTCCCATTCCTCCTTGTTAATAATTCACAGAGATATTTGCTCTGCAGAGCTCAATTGTGTTGAATTAGAGGTGTAACCTCTCAGTTTTGATAGAGCATTGATGGCAATATCTCCCAGTAAAAATTCATCAGCATAATGTGTGAAAGCTGTGACTTGTAAGTAGGTGAAACACAAAACTAATGATAATGTCTGAGTCATTAAAATAAATAACATCTTCTGGCCCAAACTTCCATCACCATGCTGTTAAGAAACGAAATTACTAATGTTCCTGCTATCCTTTTAGTTGAAATTTCTCACCTAAGATTACTGAGCACACAGTGCAACTTCATAATGATAAAGTTTATTCAGTGTATTGAGAGATGTCACCAACTGTTAGAGCACAGAAGTCCATGGTGCATGCAAGTATGTTCATGGAACTATTCAGTCTTCTCTCTCACCCCCACTTCAATGTGCAAGCTGTTATTTGACAATTTATTTTCATTGGAGTCTGAAAGCAAAATCTTTTTAATTAGGTTTATGTTTTAAAGTATACTTTTAGGTTATATTCATGTTATTGTTTAACTTCCTGCTCAATGTTTTCCAAGACTAGTGAATCAGTTTTGTATAATGGTCAAATGCAGACTTCTGACTTTTGTACTTGATGCACCTGCCCCGATGTCATTGGACAAGAACAGGCCACCAGTCCCTTGAGTTTGCATCATGTTTTGAGTTCAAATCCAGCTCCAGAGGCCTGTGTGTAATTCATATGGTGTTGGAGGGGATAATGTTTTGACTTGGGGATCACTTTCATTTGAGTGGTAAAGCCAAGGTTCTGTGTTTGTGATTTAAGACGGTGAGAGCACAGGGCAAATCCATTATACTTGGGCTCCAATACTCTTCATGGGAAATTAATAATTGTATAAATTGTTGGTCCTTGAATGCAAGGTAATTGGGCATCTTGTTACTTTACCTGCATGTCTGAATCTGAACAATGACTGCATCTTTGTTTTGAGGGCTTCCTGAACCCCTGTGATGAGAGTAGAGGGGCAATTCCTGCACCGTATTCAGCTTTTGAATAGAACAAGAATCAGGAATGAGGAGGATGTCAGATGTGAAAGCCAATTAAAAAGTGAGGATACTCTTGTCCTCTCTCACCATAATACTCCATGTGGCAGATAAATTTATTCCTCCATTTTAAAAAAATGTATTGACTAATTAAAAAACTATCAACATAGATTTGTTAGGAGGATGTGTGAGTATATGACCAAAGCAAGTGGGAAAAAGCCATTTCAGCAGATAGGGGTCAATGCACCAAACCATGACAGCAGCACCCTTGTCTGCGGGTTTGATGGCGAGACTCGGATTGGTCCAGAGAGAGTGGAGGGCCAGGCATTCGATGTCAGGACTTGAAAGGAGAGAAATCAACCCTCCCACTGGCCATGACTCCAGAAATGATTGTGAAGAAATGGATAGGACATTTAAAAAAGGAGGCAAATAATGTATGGTTGATGTTGCTGGTTGGCATGGGAACTTAAATGTCATGTCTGGCAATGTTTGTGCATGTCTGCTGTCTGAACGGTGAGGTTTCTGATTTTTCTTCTTTGTGCAAATGACAAGGGATGGGAGTTAACTGAAACTGTTCAGCAATATCCAGTGGAAGCTTGGAGAGCATTGGTGCCATTTTAATTCATGAGCTGCAGAAGCCATGAGCCATGTGTAAAATCATGCCAGTGGTGGCTTCACTGAGTCTGAGGGGAGCAGGTTATAGCCCTGGACCTGTTCTACTATGTGCAATACTTTGGGCCCCATGAGCAGGAATTCCGGTGGAAAAGCCTTCAATGGCCCACTACACCCCACTTGGTTAAATTACCCTTCCATGCATTGGAGAAAGTCCAACCCTGTGATAACATAACAGGACCAAAAGATGCAGTAGGTCTTCTTTCCTGCACAGTACAAATCCCACAAAAGAAAACAAGCATACAAGACACGAGCTGGATCAACAGCAGCAAGACCAGAAAGCTCAAAGGAGCACTAAGGATAGGGACAATAAAGAGAAATATGACAATAAAAAGAAATATGACAATAAAGAGGTGACAGAAGCAAGAAGTGGAAATTGCTTATCAGATAATAAAATCTCCCTCCAGGGCAATGGGAGATATAGAAATGATATTTAACTTTAGAAGATGTTTTGTCAGTTCCAAACTCCAAGATCAATGTAATGTAGATCAATATAATCTGACAACCTTTATTAAGTTCTACTTCCAATGGATAGTCAGGCCACTTAATAACTGCAGTCAGCTCAACTAAAGGTTAAAGGAAGTCGTGGAGTGCCATCAGTTTTGTTCCTTTTTTCAAAGAGCTGCAGATTGCTGCTCTCCTCCTGTGCCTCCTGCCCGGTGATGTGCTTTTGTGTCCCAAGCCTCAGGCTGAGGTATATTTCTGTGGCTCATCAGGTCTTAGCTTTGCTACTTTATTCACACAGACAAGGATGAGGGTGAGGAACCAGAGACTCCAACCCACAGCCGCAGCAATCCAGCCGTATTCATCCATTCCAGTTTGACAGCACATTATTGTTTTTGCACAAAGATTCTTGCCATCCTGAAAATCTGTGGAGATATATAACTTTTATTTCAGTGAACTTCCTTTTAAAGTAGCCAAAACCATTTCATTTCAGCAAATTTCCTAAAAGGAGATTTTACAAAGACTCTCATAAACTTCTACAGATGTACCGAGGAGAGCATTCTGGCTGGTTGCATCACTGCCTGCTATGGAGGCACCAACTCTCAGGACAAGAATAAACTCCAGAGGGTTGTTAACTCGGCCTGCAACATAACATCACAGGCATCAGACTTCACTCCACTGAGGACATCTACATGAGGCGGTGTCTTAAAAAAGCAGCCTCTATCCTCAAAGACCCCCACCATCCAGGCCATGTCCTCTTCACTCTGCTGCCATTGGGGGAAAAGGTACAGGAGCCTAAAGACGGCACAAGTACAGCTTCTTCCCCACTGCCATCAGATTCCTGAATAATTCCTGCCTTTTCATGCACTATATTTGTTTATAGTAATGTTGTAAGATGGTTATAAAGTGAATGTTTGCACCATGACCCTGCTGCAAAACACTGAATTTCCTGACTTGTTCATGACTATAAATTCTAATTCTATAGCCTGAAAGTATGTGCAGGAGTTACAAACTTTGGGGAAATTATCAGCAGAAAGAATGAAATGAGGAGCCTGTGAAAACACCAAAGCATTTTGCATCTCTTACCTTACTTCATTGGTGTCCTTATTCTTAAACTCCCCTCATTTTATAGCTATTATCACTCCCTTCTTTGGCTTGGCTTCACGGATGAAGATTTATGGAGGGGTAAATGTCCACGTCAGCTGCAGGCTCGTTTGTGGCTGACAAGTCCGATGCGGGACAGGCAGACACGGTTGCAACGGTTGCAGGGGAAAATTGGTTGGTTGGGGTTGGGTGTTGGGTTTTTCCTCCTTTGTCTTTTGTCAGTGAGGTGGGCTCTGCGGTCTTCTTCAAAGGAGGTTGCTGCCCGCCAAACTGTGAGGCGCCAAGATGCACGGTTTGAGGCGAGATCAGCCCACTGGCGGTGGTCAATGTGGCAGGCACCAAGAGATTTCTTTAGGCAGTCCTTGTACCTCTTCTTTGGTGCACCTCTGACATGATGGCCAGTGGAGAGCTCGCCATATAACACGATCTTGGGGAGGCGATGGTCCTCCATTCTGGAGACGTGACCTACCCAGCACAGTTGGATCTTCAACATCGATGCTGTGGTCCTCTGCCATCTCGAGTACTTCGATGTTAGGGATAAAGTCGCTCCAATGAATGTTGAGGATGGAACGGAGACAACACTGGTGGAAGCGTTCTAGGAGCCGTAGGTGATGCCAGTAGAGGACCCATGATTCGGAGCCGAACAGGAGTGTGGGTATGACAACGGCTCTGTATACGCTTATCTTTGAGCGGTTTTTCAGTTGGTTGTTTTTCCAGACTCTTTTGTGTAGTCTTCCAAAGGCGCTATTTGCCTTGGCGAGTCTGTTGTTGATCCTTGCATCCGATGAAATGGTGCAGCCGAGATAGGTAAACTGGTTGACCCATAAACCCATCAACCATGATTTGCCTCACAATATTCCCTTTGTCCTTGCCTGTTCTCACAGCAGGTATCCAACCTGGTAGCATAACCTGATGTTGCCTGAAAGTTTATGCCATTTACAGTTTTTATTTTTAGCATCTGCAATATTTAATGTCCATTTCCTTGTTGGATTAATAAATTAACTCTGGAGTCATTCAACGTGCCTCAGGAACACCACTGAAAGGCCAGCTCTCTGCTTATGTAAAACTTAAGATGGCACTCATATGGCAGTAGTGATGTGCTGGAGTACTACCACTGTTGTTAGCAGGAACTTTAGGCTTGACCGCACTGGATTTGCAGTTCACATTTGGCTTGTGCGATAACCTGAACTTTAGATCATTAACAATGTTGTTTCAGGAGGAAAGCCAGGTAACAGAAGATATTTTGACTGAGGAAGCACAATACGCATTTGCCTGCTGTTCATTCTACAGGATAAGCGCCTTTTGGTAGCAGGAGGCATGTGGTACAATAGCTACAGAAAGTTCCAAGAACATGGTGTTTTAGGAGTGACTTTACAATGATACTATTATTAAAACTTGGCGGTGATTAAGTGGGTCAATAATGCTCGTGATGAATCATTTTAAAATCAGTAAATGTTGAGTTCATTTTTTTAAAAGTTTGTCATTTTGTAAAATGTATTGATTTATCACCCTCCCAAGATTGGCCTGCTTCTTGGGCAGGATCTTGTGCTGTTCCTCGTGTTCAACATTGTTCAGTCATCTGATGATGCAATGTTTCCAATGGGCAATTGAGTTCAAATACAATGCAGAAGATCAGGGACAGGGAAGGAGGCCGTGGCCTCTAGGGTTTAGGGACAAAGAAATTCAGAGGTCCCCTGGTTTTAGAAGCAGTATGACAGAAAGAGGCTTCATGTGAATTTTATCAAGAGGGGCCACATGGGACTGGTGCAGCAGGAGAACAGCCCCATTGAACAGGATTTGGAGACTCCATGATTAAGGGACAGCAGGAGAGATGTTGACCCCATGGATTACAGGCCAGTAGGGAAATAGGAGGCCAATGGGTTATGGAACAGGAAGGGAGATAAGGAGCCCCATGGGTTAAAGGACAGCAAGGATGTTAAAACTAGGTGTCATGGGGTAAAAGACAAAGAAGGAGGCCTGTGGATTTGGGGGCAGAAATAGTGGGATAGAACTCAAGGACTCAGAGCAGAATAGTATGCTGTGAGAATTGTGGCTGAGCAAGATATTTGCACTGGCATAGAATGAATCACCTCCATTGGCTCGGAGCCTGCACACTGCGACCTAACATCCAGCCTACTAGACACAAGGAGACCACAATCTGCTGATATTGGGCAACAGCAGGTGGGTGGACAAAGGATTTCGGACTTTGAGCTTTGTGTGGTCAGCCATGGTGGGAGCAGTAAACGGGGTGAGTGTTGTTGCGGTGATGGGGCCATTGGCCTTGGTCAGGATAAATGCAACTGACTGGCAGCAGGAGAATGAGGAAGGTCAGAATGGTGGAACAGGGGAATCAAGCAAAAGAAGAAAGAAAGCATGTAGGTGAATGAAAAGAGAGATGAGAGGCAGGGTACCAAGGGAGGCAGACAGTAGAGGGAGGATAGATTGAGGACTTGAGCAAGGAGAGGTCCAAGGAAGTAGTTCCAGGTGCACTTGTGTGTGCATGTCTGGTAGATGCCATGTATGTATGTCCACACATGTCTGCATGCAGAGCCTAACTTCGAATGGTCTTTGGCCTTGCTCTGTCAGGACCATGTGGTAGCTGGTTTGCAATGTTGACCAATATTAAAAGAACCCATGGACAGGTATCTTCCAGTCCACAGAAACAGAGTGGCAGCAAATGACCCCTGAAGGATTGCAAATAAGTTATACATAGTGCAGTTACTGTTGATGTTTAGTTAAAGGGAGGGCAAATTGTTTGATGTTTCAGTTTTGATGTGGATGACTGGCACTGTTGGATCTGATGTCTCATGGAAACTCCCTGCCTGCTTCTCTTTGATTTGGGTTTTTGGTGAATCACTGCATTTGAACCTTGACCAAAAGTGAAAGCCTTTGTAATTGTAATTACCTATCAAAAATCTTTATAACTTCATGGAAATAGCAAAGGTTATTCAGCCTTCGGCCAATATTGGGAATTGGATTATTATCCTGTTGTTTGTGGGATTTTCCTGTGATTAAGTTGGAAGTTGCATTTTCTACATTGCAATTGGTGAAGCGGAACTGAAATATTTATAACACGAGCCATTTCGCCTGTTGAATCCATGACACCTCTCAGCGGAGCAATTCCCCTTCACATCTGCAACCGTTCTCTCTTCAGTATCCATTTTAATTACCCCAGATTATTTTTTTCCCCATCATTAAGGGTTAACTGGCAGTAGCCATTTAACTTACCAGCACGTCTTTAAAATGTGGGAGGAAGCCATGTTGCCATGGGAGGAAATCTATGTAGTCACAGGGAAGACATGCAAACTCTGCCTGTGCAATGTCAGGATGGATTTCTGATCACTGCAACAATAAGGTAACAGCTCTAACTACTGCAGCCTTTTAGCTGTTAAATGATTTTCACTGAACAGTTGCAGCACAGAATGAGACCATTCCTCTGCTCTTTCCCTATATTTCCCTTTTAAAATATCTGCTGGCTGTCTGTTTCAGACTATAACAAGTGTCCAGATTTTAAAAAGAAATCCTTACTCCTACATGCCTAGCCCTTCTGCATTTTGCCCACACTTTAAATCACTGCTCTGCTGTCCTTGCATCCAGATTAATCGCAAAAGCTTTCTTCCATGTACAACTCTGCACTAACTTCATAACTGTATACTGAAATCATCTCTTGAGCAAAACAAAGATCCAATATAGCCCATGCTTTCACATGACATTGGGATATTTCAGTATTCTGTGGTGCATTTCAGTACATTATTAATCTAGTTGCTGAAATAGTTGTTCTCATCTTTTAAATTGTATTTTTCTTTAAGTGAGAAGTATATCATTTAATTGAATTTTTTGAGAAGAGCGGATGGAAAATCTTCCCTATGTAGGTTTAATAATGCAGTCAGAAATTTACTTGCAAAGAAAATGTTCACAATTTTATTTCTACATGCAGTAAATCTATTGATTAGTATTTTAAATCAATATATTCAGCCTCTAGACATACTCACATTGTTCACACCAGTCCATAGTATTTGACTTGCTTAAACTGTCAGGTGGGGCAGCAGCTTGTTCTGAGAAAGCAATAAGAATATTCAAGAAAGTAAAATGGCATCAGGAGTTCTTGCAGGTTGCATGACTCGATTCCTTACCTATTGCCCAAAGCAGGACCAATTGAGCAGGGGTTGTGAAACGACAGTTCAGTAAACTGAGATCCATGCTCTGAAGGAAATTGCTTCAGGTCTTTCTTTGGCCAGACCCTTTTTATTGTTCTGTGTTGAATAACATTCCATTTAAAAACCTAGGAGGAAAGAAACGTAATGTTCATTTTCCAGATTAGACACACCTCCACTCTGTCAAAGTAACCATTCCCTGTCCAACATTACATCAGAGTTAACAATGATTTGCAATCGAAGCAAGATGGCATAAATTGGGGAGTGAATTGAGATATTTCAGATTCATGGCACTGAAAGTCAAGTCGGGTGCCCTGTTGGAGTTTCTCATGTTCGATGATGCATTTCTATTTCTTTGACCCACAGAGAGAGATTAAGCAGTCTGGGCCCACACTCTCAAAAGTTTAGTAGAGCGAG
Organism: Narcine bancroftii; assembly: GCF_036971445.1. Taxonomy (NCBI): domain Eukaryota; kingdom Metazoa; phylum Chordata; class Chondrichthyes; order Torpediniformes; family Narcinidae; genus Narcine; species Narcine bancroftii. The sequence continues at coordinate 64,715,660 of NC_091479.1, read as the reverse complement.
AGGTGACTTCATTGAAACAAAACTCTCATGGGACTTGACAGGGAAGATGAGGGTTAGAATTTTAGATAGATGTTTAGAACAGCGGTCACAATCTTAACAGATAAAGTCAGACAGCCAGGATAACATTGTGAAGAAATGTTATTATCCCCAATCTCTATATTTCTCAGAGACCACATCTTTGGTTCCTCCCATGCCATATTAGTTCTCAACTAATAACTCATTCCTGTGACTAAAGAAGGAGATGCCTTAATTTAAATCTGCTGAGAGATAGTCATTGGCAATAAAATTATAAACAGTGGCTATTACAGCATCTTGCTTAATTGTTCTGCCAATGTCATCTACAGTGACGTACGTGCTTCCACAGAGGAGGAGTTAAGTACATAAAAAGGCCATTAGGTCTTAAGTTAGTAAACACTTCAATCCCATTCCCCTTTTATGGGTTCCCTGTTCTCCTTCAACTTATTCTACCTTTCACTTAGATTTTTGCCAACTAACCTACCAGCAGAATTTGGGGGATATAAGAAGAAACCAAACAGAAACCCAATGGCATTTTTACACACCAACTTCAGAATGATTCCAAAAAAAAAATCAGCATACTTACCTCCCGTGTGTCCTGATGTGGTCGTTTACACAGACACACTTTTACACAGCCTCCCGGTGTTGCGGAGTTTGTCAGAGGGGGGGAATGTCACGTTCATTAGGCCTGTTTCTTACGGAGTGGCTGCATTCATTTTGCACTGCAGCCACTTTGTAAAATGTGCAGGGGTCCCAGTGGAAAAGATTTACATAAAAAAATTAAATATTGAAATTTTTACACGGCCACCAGAGCAGAACATTTCCTGAAATGCTGCTCTTCAGCAGCTGTGTAAAAGTGCCTCGTGTGAAGTATATGCATACTCAACGTAGATGCCTGCTGGGGTCAAGATCAAACCCAGACCCATGGAGTTGTGAGGCAGCAACAGGAACTGTTTGATCTATTTTGAGACATTGTCTCGTGCAAGAATAGTACAATCTGCAAGTTCATACTTGCACTAATCCCTAGAAAGATTTGAGCTCTGGATGTGTTCAGTAAGTGGAAGGCATTCAAAGGCAAGTTTTTGAGAGTACAGAGTTTGTATGTTCCTGTCAGGATTAAAGGCAAGGTTAGCTGGCATAGGGAACCTTGGATTGTGAGGGATATTTGGATCTGGCTAAGAAGAAAAGAGAGGTATAGGCAATGAAGAACAAATTAGGTACTTGAGTATTTATAAAATGGAAGAAAAAAAAGAAAGAAATCAGGAAGGCTAGAAGAAGACATGAGGTTTTGGCAGGTAATGTGAAAGAAAATCCTAAGGTTTTCTATAGGTATATTAAGAGCAAAAGCATAGTAACGGACAAAATTGGTCCCCTTGAAGATTAGAGAGCAGCCGCGTATGAAGCCAGAAGAGATGGTTTTTTTTTTTGGCATCATTATTTACTCAGAAAATGGGAACAGTCTCGGAAAGTAATGAAAATAAGTAATGAGGTCATGGAAACTATACATATTAAAGAAGAGGAGGTGCTTGATGTCTTAAAGCAAATGAGGATGGGTAAATCCCCTGGGCCTTACAAGATATTCCCTCAGACCTGGCAAATTATATTTAAAATGTCCTTAGCCACGTGTGAGATGCCAGAAGATTGGAGGGCAGCTCATGTTGTTCCGCTGTTTAAAAGAGGCCCCTAAAGTAATTCAGGAAATTATAGGCTAGTGAGCCTGACATCAGTGGTAGGTGAATTATTGGAATGTGTTCCTAAGAGATATGATATACAATTAATTGGATAGCCAGGGATTGATTAAGGATAGTAATATATTTGTTCATGATAGGTCATGTTCAACCAATCTTAGTTTTTTGAGGAGGTTACGAGGAAAGTTGAAGGAAAGGCTGTGAATATTATCTATGTGGACATTAGTAACGCCTTTGACAAGGTCTTGTATGGCAGATTAACAGGAAGGCTAAGGAGCTCTGTATTCGTGGTAACCTGGATTTGACACTGGTTAGACAAGAGAAGGCAGAGAGTGGTAGAGGATGATTGCTTCTCACACTGGAGGCCTGTGACTGGTGGTGGGCCTCAGGGATCGGTGCTGGGACCATTGTTGTTTGTCATATATATCAATGATTTGGATGATAATATGGTAAATTGGACCAGCAAGTTTGCAGATGGCACTAATATTGGAGGCGTTGTGGACAGTGAGGAAGGCTTTCAAAACTTGGAGAGGGATCTGGACCATTTGGGAAGGACTAACCCAAGGTAGGACATTCACAGTAAATAATAGGGCAGTAAGGAGTGCGGTATCATTAAGACTGAAAGAGTGCAGAGAAGATTTAGTAGGATGTTGCCAGGACTTCAGGAACTGAGTTACAGGAAAAGCTTAAACAAGTTAGGACTTTATTCCCTGGAGTGTAGAAGAATGAGGGAGATTCAATAGAGGTTTACAAAATTATGAGAGGTATAGATACAGTCAATGTAAGCAGGCTTTTGTTCTGCTGAGGTCATGAGAGACAAACCAGAGGATATAGGTTGAAGGGGAACATTAAGTGGAATTCTTCACACACAGAGTGATGGGAGTGTGGATTAAGCTGCCAGGTGAATGTGGGCTCAATTTCCACGTTTAAAAATAATTTGTCTCGGAGGGCTGTCGTTTGGGTGCAGATGAGTGGCAGTTAGCAGAAAAATAGTTCAGCACAGACAAGAAGGGCCTGTTTTCTGCTGTGATGTTCTACAGGAGTGGCTGCATCCACTTTTCCCTTGGTGAGATGAAGTTCATCCCTGACTATTCTGTGACCCAAGCATTCTATTGATTTTGAAATCAGCCTGCATTTGTGCACTATGCCGTATGCTCAAAACGAAGTATTGAGGGGTTTTTCTCACCTCTCTGTCTGTTAAAGTGAGTCCAAGAGGAGAACACCATTCAAACAACACCCTACCCATTCAGTTCATCTCAAAATTTGGTTCATTACGCCCTGGAAAATTTGTGGAAGAGAAAAAACATCAAAAACCAGTTAATTGTGCTGAAAAATGTGTAACGATGGTTAAGTGTGACTTGGACTCTTCGTCGCACTCAGTTGGTTAGTTCTGGCATTTTCCTCAATCCTCTCCCACATTCTAAAGACGAGTCGAGTGTGGGCATGATCTCAGTTAGACAGTTCTCACGTGGGACTTTATTTTCTGTTAAAATATTGGTCCTTCGCATTGTATCAAACTGGCAGCCCTTCTCTTTCAGTTCAACTTTGCTGCATGTTTCCATGCACTGAACTGTCTGCAAAATGCAGCTGCGCAGCTGTCATTTTAAATCTGCCTCCACTCTGTAGATTATTAAATTCTGTCTATATTTCTTGTATCATCAGGGTACTTATGGTTATTAATAAAGCATCTTTTGTTTTCTGGAAGTAATTGGTGATTTTTATTTCCGGGAGCTTCTTATGCAATCTATCAGAATGTCCCCAGGAGGTGCTCCGGTCTTTACGAGATTAGATCCCAACCATGGAAGCAATGAGATCTTGCAGCCAAAACATCGATTCATAAGGTGCTGTGCCCCCCAATGATCACTGGATTGTAAACTTTTGTTTTTCTCTTCTGAATTCACCAATCAGTTCCTTGGTTTTGGTGACATTGAATATAAGGTTGGTGCACCATCCAGCCTTTTTCAATCTCTCTCCTGTACGCTGACTCATCTCCTTCCCTTATACAACCCACTACCATGGTATAATTGGCAAATTTGTAGATGGTGTTATTGTCGTACTGAACCACACGGTTGTAGATGCAAAGTGTGTAGAGCAGGAGGCTAAGAGCATAGCCCTATGATACTCTGGTACCGCTGGAAATTGTGGAGGAGATGTTCTTACCAATCTTCACTGATTGTGGTCTGGAGGTGAGGAAATCCAGGATCCAATTACTCTGTGGGGTGTTGAGTCCCAGGACTTTGCTGATCAGTTTCGAGGAGATGATGGTGTTAAATGTCAATTTAAAAAGCTTCCTGATGAATGCCTCTTTGCTATCAAGGGCTTTGTTTAGAGCTGGTGAGATGGGATTCGCCATAGACCTATTGTGACGATAGTTGAATTAGAACAGATCCAGGGAACAGATTGGCACAGATCTGGACCCTGGCTGTGCTTACACACCCTGCCTCCACTCTGGACTCTTACCCTATATACAGTGAAACCTCGTTAGAACGCGATTTGTTAATCTGCGGAACTGCTTATAACGCGGGTGTCTGTGGACCCCAAACATTGATTTTAAGATGCCAGGCGAACAGTGGCCAACAGCCACAAACTCAAAAATGGATTCTTGTGACTCATTTCCAAGTTGTGTCTGTTAATATGTGGAGTTTAAAGGTCTTATTATAGGGTTTGAGTCACAGTTTTCTGTTTCCCTGCTTCCTGAATCATGACATATACGCATCTGTTCCGCGACTCGGCTGTAACGCGGTATGAAATCTTGGACTCCAACTGCCGTATTCTAACAAAGTTTTACTGTACATGTGAATTGTCAATACCACATAAAAGTTGAACCCCCCCCCCCAATTTATGGCCAAAAAAAATTGGTATTTTCCATATATCACATGTAAAAGTCGATCTCCTCCCCCCCCCCCCCCCTATTTTTTGCCCTGGTTACCTGCCCATCTGAGCTCCTGATTTCTCCCACTAGTTGACATTCCAAACAGCTGAGTGAGTCAGATGCCAAACTACCAGAATTTTCAGGCAATTGGATGTCCATATGATCAGAGTTTTACTGCCATTGGAATTGAGTTATTCCCATTTGTAACTAGGCCACCCAGTTCCATTGTCCAAACAACCCTCTGTTCAGACTTAAAATTAAGAATGGGTATTTGGCCAAGGAAGAATTACAGTTTCAATTAAACAAGAAACAAATAATTTATCTCTTGGTTTTTAATCAATCAATGGGTGGAAGTAAATCATATGGCAATTCTTATCTTTATTAAATTCTTTCAATGCATTTTAGGAATTTTCCTCACGATCCATTCAGCAGCGCACACCTAGATTTTACTCCCTTCGTGAATTCTTCATGATCAAAATGACTATTGCTTAATGATTGTGTTGTGTAATGGGAAATTGCTGGGAATTCAGTGATTGCTGCACTCTGGAGATATTCAGAGTGCAATGTCAGTTGAGAGCAGACTTGCTGCCTCCCAACTCCAGCAACCTGAATTTGATCTTAACTTCCGGCATTTTCTGTGCAGAGCTTGTATGCTTGCTGTGTGATTGGAAGGGTTTTGTGCAGGTGTTTGGGTTTTCTCCCGCAGCATAGCGATATATGAGCTGGGAGATTAATTAGCCACTGTCAATGACCCCTCGGTAAAGAGATACAGGAGGATCAGAACAAGAAACATCAGATTGATGTGCTTCTTGGCGCCTCATAGTTCGGCGGGCAGCAACCTCCTTTGAAGAAGACCGCAGAGCCCACATCACTGACAAAAGACAAAGGAGGAAAAACCCAACACCCAACCCCAACCCACCAATTTTCCCTTGCAACCGCTGCAACCGTGTCTGCCTGTCCCGCATCAGACTTGTCAGTCACCAACGAGCCTGCAGCAGACGTGGACATTACCCCTCCATAAATCTTCATCCGCGAAGCCAAGCCAAAGAAGAGAACATCACTGGAGGGACGTCGAGCAGGCCGATGATGTCACAGGGCTGGACGTCCGCATCTTGGAGAGAGAGGCTTGGGACAAAGTGTGTAGGGTAAAATAAAACAGGCTACAAGTCCCACTCCAGGCTTAAGGTCATCTGAATCCAGGTGGAGCTTGGAGCCCCAGGCAGAAGGACAGGTGGTGGTGAAAGAATAAAACTGAAAGAGGTGAGCCAAGATGAAGGGTAGGCCTGAGCATGTAGAGGCTCCCCGATTGGGAGCGGCGGCACCTCCAACGGCGGCTTTCATGATAAAACCTCCAGAATCCTTAAACTTCCCAAAGCCACAGAAGTGGGAGAAGCAGATAAGAATATTCGATCGCTTCAGACTGGCAAGTAGTTGAGATAATTCCTCTGAAGCTAACTAATGCACTGGTATTCTGCATGGTGGGGGGTGGGGGGGGGCAAGACTGATGACGTGCTACGAGGCCTAGACTTAAAGGGAGTACAGCAGCAGCAGCACGATGCAGCACAGAGAGGATTCGATCATTATTTTGTGCCTAAGAAGAATGTAGTTTACGAAAAAGCGTGTCTGAACCCAACACGACAACTGAGAAGCAGCTTCTTCCCACAGGCTGAATGAAAATAAATAAAATGAGACAGCGGAATGAAAATAAATAAAATGAATGCAATAAAAAGACAAAGTAAGGAAGTGTCCGTGGTTCATGATTCATTCAGAAATCTGATAGCAGGGGGAAAAGGTGTCCTTGTGCCACTGAGTACTCGTCTTCACAGCTCCTGTCCCTTTTTTCCTAAAAGTAACAGAATGATCTCAACGGTGGAAGAGGGGACGAAGTTACTTTTAACTCAAAGGCTGCAACGAATCCATCAGCTCTGATCATTGCCATTGGAATTGGTTGATTTGTGAAGTATCGTGTGCTTCTTAAAGTGAAACATTAAGTACACGTTAAACAAATATTTGCACAGGCACCTTCGCTCGGTGGAAAACTTTCCAAGATTGGGCTCGTAAGCCACTCAAGAGTCCATAGGAACGAAGACCATCATCCTCGACCTTGAGGGATCGCCATGACAAGCAGAGTGATGAGATCATGACCTTGGTGGTGGAGGTCTTTGAGGATAGAGGCTGCTTTCTTAAGATTCCACCTCTTGTAGATGTCTTCGATAGAGTGAAGACTAGTGCTCATGAGTTAACAACCCTCTGGTTTTCAGCACAAGCATCTCCATACCAGGCAGTGATGCAAACAGACAGAAAGCTCTCCACAGTAAACGAAGTTTTCAAGTGTCTTCCACAACTCCTCACAGAGTATAGTCACTGGTGAGCCTTCTTTGTGATTGCATCAACATGGACAGAACCCTGGAGATGCTGACGCCCAGGAATTTGACCTTCTTGACCCTCACCACTGCTGAATCCCTCAATGAGGACTGGGGGCACGTTCCCCTGATTTCTTCCTGAAGTCCACAATAATCTTGGTTTTGCTAACGTTCAGTGCAAGGTTATTGGTGTGACATCACTCTACAAGCTGATCTATCTCCCTCCTCTATGCTTCCTTATTGCCATCTGTGATTTTTGCCTAAACAATAGATATTTAGGATAAGATTTCTGTAAATAGGTACTTGATAGTTGATGTGGTCTCACTGTGATGGAAGTCTTGTTTCCTTAGCTGTATCCTGGAGAGTCTAGGGTCATAGCTAAGAGTTTTGGGTAGTAAGAGCAGAGGCTAGCATTCAACTTGCCCAAGAAGATGGAGAATTGTGCTCTGTGGTATCTTCTGGAGAAGTGAAGATTTTATTTCCCTCTGGTTTAAGCTGGAGTAGAAAAGAATGATGGCTGCTTCCATTAAGCAACAGTATCAAGATGAGTCTGTCCTACCATTCTGATCTATAGCAATAACATGACGTTCAAGAGAATAGGGAAATAAGGCAACAAAAAATGTCAGAAGGTAGGTACACGTGATGATAAAGTTACAGCATCATCTGTATTCATCTGATATGTGTTCAAGACCTTGACTTGGAGACACCAGTTGGAATCCCAGCACATTGGCAGAGGAATTTGAATCCTAGTAATGAAAATTGTTGAGAAATTTTAACAAAGCTGCTCTCAGAGGTACTGAGCATGAATGTACTAAGTTGTCTCAAAGACCAATCTGATTCACTAATGTCTTCTATTTTCATCATTTTGACTGATGCTCCAGATCCCAGCAATGTGGTTTTTATTTTTATAATTTTTTTATTTTTCACTCTATAAACCATACTGACCAAAATACATACAGACATTTTTCTCTTGAATATATACAGTGTCATTTTCTCCCCTTTTTCCCGCCTCCCTTCCCTCCCTCCCTCACTCCCCTTCCCATTTATTCAAAGTTCAATCTATAAGGTACATTATACCCGTTAAACAATATAGTCTTCTCCTTCTGTCATTTTAGGGGGTGGAAGTCCATGGTAGGTTTTCTCTATCATATTTCATGTATGATTCCCATATTTGTTCAAATATTGTGATGTTATTTCTTAAATTATATGTTATTTTTTCTAATGGAATACATTTATTCATTTCTATGTACCATTGTTGTATTCTCAAGTTATCTTCTAATTTCCAGGTTGACATAATACATTTTTTTGATACAGCTAGGGCTATCATAATAAATCTTTTTTGTGCTCCATCCAAATCAAGTCCAAATTCTTTATTTCTTATATTACTTAGAAGGAAGATCTCTGGGTTTTTTGGTATATTTCTTTTTGTGATTTTATTCAATATCTGGTTTAGATTTTCCCAAAAATTTTTCACTTTCTCACATGTCCAAATTGCATGTATTGTTGTTCCTGTTTCCTTTTTACAGTGAAAACATCTGTCTGATACTGTTGGGTCCCATTTATTTAACTTTTGGGGTGTGATGTATAGCCTGCGTAACCAATTATATTGTATCATGCGTAACCTCATGTTCATTGTATTTCTCATAGTTCCGGAGCATAGCTTTTCCCATGTTTCATTCTTTATCTTTATGTTTAGATCTTGTTCCCATTTTTGTTTAGGTTTACAGTTTGTTTCCTCGTTCTCCTTTTCTTGCAGTTTGATGTACATGTTTGTTATAAATTTTTTAATTATTATTGTGTCTGTAATCACATATTCAAAATTGCTTCCTTCTGGTAACCTCAGACTGTTTCCCAATTTGTCCTTCAAGTAGGTTTTCAGTTGGTGGTATGCAAACCTTGTATCGTGAGTTATATTATATTTGTCCTTCATTTGTTCAAAAGATAATAATTTATTTCCCGAAAAACAATTTTCTATTCTTTTGATCCCTTTTCTCTCCCATTCTCTGAAGGAAAGATTATTTATTGTGAAAGGGATTAGTTGATTTTGTGTCAATATTAATTTTGGTAGTTGATAATTTATTTTATTCCTTTCTACGTGAATCTTCTTCCAAATGTTGAGCAGATGGTGCAATACTGGTGAATTCCTACGTTGCACCAATTTTTCATCCCACTTATAAAGTATATGTTCTGGTACCTTCTTCCCTATTTTATCTAGCTCTAATCTGGTCCAATCTGGTTTTTCCCTTGTTTGATACAAATCTGATAGGTATCTTAATTGTGCTGCTCTATAATAATTCTTAAAGTTTGGTAGTTGTAAGCCTCCTTGTTTGTACCATTCTGTTAATTTATCTAGTGCTATCCTCGGTTTCCCCCTTTTCCATAAGAATTTCCTGATTATTTTCTTTAGCTCCTTGAAGAATTTCTCTGTTAGGTGAATTGGTAATGATTGTAATAGGTATTGTATCCTTGGGAAGATGTTCATTTTAATACAGTTTATCCTTCCTATCAGTGTTAGTGGTAAGTCTTTCCAGTGCTCTAAGTCGTCTTGTAATTTTTTCATTTAATGGCTGATAATTTTGTTTATATAGATGGCCGAGATTATTATTTAGTTGTATACCTAGGTATCGAATTGCTTGTGTTTGCCATCTAAATGGTGATTCTTTCTTAAACTTTGTGAAATCTGCATTACTCATTGTCATTGCTTCACTTTTATTTGCGTTGATCTTGTACCCCAATACTTCTCCATATTCCTTCAATTTCTTATGTAATTCTTTTATTGATATTTCTGGTTCTGTTAAGTATATTATAATGTCATCTGCAAATAGACTGATTTTATATTCCTTCTCTTATTTTTATCCCTCATATTTTATTTTCTGTTCTTATCAGTTCTGCTAGTGGTTCTATAGCTAACACAAACAGTGAGGGAGATAGTGGACATCCCTGCCTTGTTGATCTGCTTAATTTAAATTGGTTTGATATATATCCATTTACTGTCACTTTCGCCAATGATCCCTTATATAATGCTTTAATCCAATTAATATATTTCTCTGGTAGGTTGAATTTTTGTAGTACTTTGAATAAATAATTCCATTCTACTCTGTCAAAGGCTTTCTCTGCATCTAAAGCAACCGCTACTATTGGAGTTTTGTTTCCTTGTACTGCATGGATTAAGTTAATGAATTTACAGATATTGTCCATTGTTCGTCTTTTTTTAATAAATCCAGTTTGGTCTAGTTTTACTATTTTTGGTACATAGTCAGCCAATCTGTTTGCTAATAGTTTAGCTATTATCTTATAATCTGTGTTAAGTAGAGATATTGGTCTATATGATGCTGGTGTTAGTGGATCTTTCCCCGTCTTTGGTATTACTGTAATTATTACTGTTTTGCATGAATCTGGTATGTTTTGTGTTTTTTCAATCTGGTTCATTACTTCCAGGAGAGGAGGAATTAATAAGTCTTTAAATGTTTTATAGAATTCTATTGGGAGTCCATCCTCTCCCGGTGTTTTATTGTTCAGTAGTTTTTTTTAATATCTCCTGTGTTTCTTCTATTTCAAATGGTTTTATTAATTTATTTTGCTCCTCTTTGTAATTTCGGTCGTTCAATTTTAGTTAGAAATCCATCTTCTTTCCCTTCGTTTTCAGTTTGATATAGTTGTTTTTCGAATTCCCTGAAGTTTTCGTTGATCTCCGTTGGGTTATATGTAATTTGTTTGTCCGTTTTCCTTGATGCCAATACCGTTCTTTTAGTTTGTTCTGTCTTAAGCTGCCACGCTAGTATTTTGTGCATTTTTTCTCCTAGCTCATAATATTTCTGTTTTGTGTTCATTATGTTCTTCTCCACCTTATATGTTTGTAGTTTCATATTTTATTTTCTTGTCTGTCAATTCTATTCTTTTAGTTGTATCTTCCTTTATTGCTAATTCTTTTTCCGTATTTGTTATTTCCCTTTCCAACTGTTCTATTTCTCGATTGTAGTCCTTCTTCATCTTAGCTACATAACTTATTATCTGTCCTCTGATGAACGCTTTCATTGTGTCCCATAGTATAAATTTATGTTTCACTGATTCCATATTTATTTCAAAATACATTTTAATTTGTTGCTTAATGAATTCTCTAAAACCCTGTCTTTTAAGAAACATGGAGTTTAATCTCCATCTATACATTCTTGGTGGGATGTCCTCTAGCTCTATTGCCAATAACAGGGGTGAGTGATTCGATAACAATCTAGCTTTATATTCCGTTTTCTTAACTCTTCCTTGAATGTGGGCTGATAACAGGAATAGGTCTATCCTTGAGTATGTTTTATGTCTACCTGAATAATATGAATATTCCTTTTCCTTTGGGTGTTGTTTCCTCCATATATCCAAAAGTTGCATTTCCTGCATCGATTTAATTATAGATTTGGTTACTTTGTTCTTTCTGTTAGTCTTTTTTCCAGTTTTATCCATGTTTAAGTCCAAATTAAGGTTAAAATCCCCTCCTATTAGTATATTCCCTTGTGTATCTGCGATCTTCAAAAAGATATCTTGCATAAATTTTTGATCTTCTTCATTAGGTGCGTATACATTGAGTAAATTCCAAAATTCTGAATATATCTGACATTTTATCATTACATACCTCCCTGCTGGATCTATTATTTCCTCCTCTATTTTGATTGGTACATTTTTATTGATTAATATAGCTACTCCTCAGGCTTTTGAATTATATGATGCTGCTGTTACATGTCCTATCCAATCTCTCTTTAATTTCTTGTGTTCCACTTCAGTTAGATGTGTTTCTTGCACGAATGCTATATCAATTTTTACTTTCTTCAGTAAATTTAACAGCTTCTTCCTTTTGATTTGATTATGTATTCCATTAATATTTAAAGTCATATAGTTCAACATGGCCATTTCATACTTTGTTTATCTTTCCTTTCCATTTCCTCATCACCACCTTCCCTTTCTTATCCATTTCTGCCTTCTTTTTTTGAACACATTGTAAGACAACATTTCTAAAACGTAAAATATTTCCACTATTCCCATATCTAAAATTCCTTTAACCCCAATAGTCCCTCCCCTCTCTGAGTTGCCCTTTGTCCCTTGACGGGCAACCATATCTTCCCTCTTCATTTGGATTTGCGAACCCGCTCGCAAGCGTCAACTGATTTCGCAGTGACTGTTATTCTTCCCCACCCAGCACCCCCCCAGAAAAGATTTTAATCTTCATATATAAAAAAGGTCACTCTCTTAATTCCTTCCTTACATACTTTCTTCCCTTTCTTTCTCTTCTTAGTTCTTACTTATACTTTATTCTTCTTTATATATAGTTTGTTGTCATTTTTGTTCGTGTTATATCTCTTCATCTCTCTGTCTGTTTTGTAGGTGTTCTGCAAATTTTCATGCTTTTTCCAGATCCGAGAACAGTTTGCTTTGCTGCCCCGGGATAACTATTTTAAGCACCGCTGGATATTTTAACATAAATTTATAACCTTTTTTCCATAGGGTCGTTTTTGCTGCGTTAAACTCCTTCCTCTTCTTTAGGAGTTCCAAACTTATGTCTGGATAGAAAAAAATTTTTTGACCTTTGTATTCCAGTGGTTTTTTTGTCTTCTCTTATTTTTTTCATTGCCTTCTCCAATATATTTTCTCTTGTCGTATATGTGGTTGAAGTTTAAAGAATCTCAACTCGGTTCAGGGGACTTTTCCACTAGTGGCATATCCATTGAATGAATGAAGACAATGGAAATTCTCACTTTGACTCCATGTGCCAAACAAAATCACAGATGTCAGCAGGATCGAAGGCATCTTAATTCCTGACTGCATTCCTCTTCCTGATCACAGCTAGAAATTAGGTCAGACTGTCCTCTGTCTCGGTGCAGGGTTGGAAACTGAATGGTGCTGGGCTCCATCTCAGAAATATTGATTGACCCTCATCTCATTTGTTGCTGAAACCTTGTCCACGAGTTTAAGTTTATTGTCATGTGTATGATTGGTATAGCAGTTAGCGCGATCCCGCGCTGCCTGTAAAGAACTTGTATGTTCTCCCGTGTCTGCGTGGGTTTTCCCCAGAGGCTACGGTTTCCTCCCACTGTTTGAAAGGCTCTGGGGATGTAGCTTAATTGGGGGCGGCATGGGCTCATGGCCAAAATGATCTGTTACCATGCTGTATGTCCAAATTTTAAACATTTTATATTTATCTTTAATGTATCAAGATGCCATGAAAAGCAATCCAGCTGGACATCTCATACATAGTACAGCAAGTAAGACAGTACAGAATTAGAGGGAGAGATCAGATGTTACTAAGTAAAGGCAACCCACTTCTACTCTTGTGAGGTTCATTCAGGAGCCTCAAGGAGCAGGAAGGAAACACCTTGAATCTTGTGCTGTGTTATCTCAGACATGTGAACCTGAAAGTAGCTGGGGGGCTAGTGGTGGTTACAGGTAAAGTTGTTGGCGGGAAGGGGTATATGTCTAATGGACTGAACTGCGCTCACAGCCTTGTAATTGTTACTGCAATTAATTAATCCAGTACCTCCCAACTGGCGATCCTCATTCCACCTTCTGTAAAATTGAGGTCGTTCTAAACCTCTGCTGCCCAGGTCTTAACGTATGCATCATCCTGTGCTGCTAACTTATGCTCATTCTCATACCTTCAAAGCTTTATCCTTCCTACCTCTGAAAAGTTCTCTATCTTTTTCAACCTTCCCTTGGTGCCCTCCCCTCCCAAAACCCCTGGATATCTTCCCATCCTTGTGTATATCACAGGTTAAATAAAATTCTGAAGACGACCAGCTTTTGTTGAGCAAGCAGATAAAAGCTGGAGGGGCTCAGGCAACATTCATGGAGAGAAAAGGCAGGTCTACCTTTAAGGTTGGGACCCCTTATCACAAGCCTGAAGTGGAAAGCAAATGTTGTTAGTGAGGTAGAAATGAGAATTGAGGGCAGCAGCGATAGTCAAGTTGGGAAGTAACGGGAATTACAGAAGGTGCTGAAATTTGAGTGGATATGAAGTAAACTAATGCACACAGTGAGAATAGAATGATTGAAGGGGCACTCTGTAAGGAGCACAAACGTGCTTTTACAGGTACATGATCCTTTAGGGGGTCAGTGTGTTCCAAATTTCGGATTTTTCTCGATTTCGGAAAGCGCACCCGAATTTTGCTGCCACCCCCTTCCAGTCGCCTGGCTGTCTCCCTCAACCACCAGTCCCTTGGCCGTCTGACCGCCTGCCCCAAGCACCAGCCACCCAGCCACCTCTCTCCCCACTTGCCGGATTTAGGAGCTTTCCGGATTTTAGATGTCCAGATAAACTATTGTATACCTGAATTAGCTTACAACTCACAGCCAGAATTTCCAATAGTCCAGGTAAATCTGAGGTAGGGCAGGAAAACAGGGTTTATATCAGGACTGACAGGGGCAGAGCCAAGGGGAGGAATCACCTGTATAATCTATTCATAGACAGTGAATTCCAGTTCACTGCATTCACCCCTTCCTTCAGAAAAGAACCTACGGGCGAAAACAGAGACCACCTTCAGAAACACAAAATTTTTACAATTATTTATAAGTTGAGCCTGTCTGGTGGCCTGGTCATTCTGGTCGAGCACCTTAGAACTGTTGGCCTTTGCTCTTCCAGAACTTCCAGTGCCTCCTGTGGTTCTTGGGTCGTGGGACTCAAAGGGGGACTTTGGGGTCCCGGATCCAATGGTAATTCCGTTGGAACCACATCATCCGGAGCCCTGCGTGGGGTATTTCGAGCTTCCAGACCTATTGTGGGTGTTGGGACCTCAGTTTCTGAAGGTGCTAGGTCTCTGATAGAGACCGTGTCCTCCCTGCCATCCGGGTGTGCCACATAGGCATTTGTATGCAGGAGGTGCACTTTTTCGACCAGCAAGTCTGTTTTGCTTCCCCTTACATGCTTTTTTAGCAGGCGTGGTCCTGGTGTCGTTAGCCATACTGGAAGAGTGATCCCTGATGTGGATTTCCTTGGGAATGCGAACATTAGTTTGTGAGGAGTTACATTGGTCGTGGTGCAGAGAAGCAATCTTATAGAGTGGATCATGGTGGGCAGAACTTCTTGCCAGCGCAAGTCTGGAAGGGCCAATTTTACAGCCTTCTGGACTAGTCATCCTGCTTGAGCCGATGCCTCTTGCGAGCAGGTACTGGTGTAGCTCTCCACTCATAAATGTTGAGCCCCAGTCACTATGAATATAGCTGGGTTACCCGAACATGGTGAAAATGGAGTGAAGGGCTCTGATGACTGTGGTGGTGGTGGTGACTGGACAGAGATAGCGAACGGAAAACGTGAGTACTCATCGATAACATTAAGAAAGGAAGGAAGGGGCCCTTTGAAATAGATGCTGAGTCGTTCGACAGGGAGGGAAGCTTTTATCAGGTCCACTTTGTTGGGGTAGCAGAAGTGCGGTTTGTACTCAGCGCAGACCTGGCATGACCCGGTCATCTCCCTGATGTCTTCATTAGAGAAGGGCAGGTTGGGTGCCTTGACGAATTAGGCCATATGGGTGATGCCCAGGTGGCAGAGCACCCCATGAAGTGACTGCAATTTCCTTGGAATAGGGCATCTGGAGGTTAATTGAGAATACCTGGTCTGCACACTATCTCAGTTATAGGTGGAGAGTTCGATCCTCCACCTCGCGATCTTGTCATTCTTTATTTTTCCCTTGTTTGTATTATTAAACATGAATGCTACAGATCACTGAACAGTGAGCAGAGTGAATTCCCTGCCAGCCAGGTAATGCCTCCAGTGCCTGATGGCCTCCACTATGACTTGAGCCTTCTTCTCCACAGATGGATTTCAGAGCTCATGGCCTTGCAGGATGTGGGAAAAGAAAGCTACCAGCCTGCCCACCTGATTAAGGGTCATGGCCAGAGCTATGTCGGAGGCATCACTCCACCTGGACTGGTGCGTTTTTGTTTACCGCATGCATGGTGGCTTTCGCAATGTAGCTACTGACATAGTTAAAAGCCACCTGGGCTTTGGCCGACAATTGGAAGAAGGTGGATTTTAAGAAGTGATAGACCTTGTCAGCATAATGAGGTACCCACTGGGCATAGTATGAGAAGAAGCCCAGACATCTCCTTAGCGCTTTCATGGTCTGTGGGATAGGGAGGTCTAAGATGGGGTGCATACACTTGGGGTCTGGGCCAACATTTTCCACCACATAACTTGGGATAGCTAGGTGTTTGATCCTGAACACACTTACTGGTATTGTACGTGAGGTTCAGGGATTTGGCTGTGTGGAGAAACATCTGGAGATTGGCATTGTGGTCCTCCAGGTTGTGTCCGCAAAGGTGACGTTGTCGAGATAGGAGAAGGTAGCCCTTGGTCCATACTTGTCTACCATTTTGTCCATCTGCCTCTGGAAGATCGAGACCCCATTCATAATACCCAAAGGGACCCCCAGAAACTGATAAAGCCATCCGTCTGCCTCGAATGGAGTGTAGGGATGGTCTTCAGAATGGATTGGTAACTGGTGATATGCAATTTTCAGGTTGATGGTTTAATAGACACAATACTGCACAATTTCATTCACCATGTCTGAGATTCGGGGGAGGGGATATGCATCCAGGAGTGTGAAGCAATTAATAGTTTGGCTACAGTCAATCAGATACAGGTATCTGCCTGGGCTTTTCTCCCCCTCTCACGACTACAACCTGGGCTCTCCTTGGCCTGATGATTTTTTTCCTTAAGCAGCCGCTGCGTTTCTGCTCGAATAAATTCCCCATCCCCTGCACTGTATCGCCTGCTCTTGGTGGCTATTGGTCCCTTCTCGGTTACACCTGTTTGAGCTATTTCGCTAGATCGAGGGTAGATCCTTCTTCCCCAATTCCAATAGTCGCTGCCTCACTCACTCCAGCTATGAGTGTATCTCAGATTTGGTGCTCTTCCCTCACCTTGGCTGAGACCACTTCATAGTGGGACTTTCTCATCAACGTCCATAGTTCCAGAACGTAGTCGTCCAGTGATTCACCCAGTTATTACCGATGTTGCAAGAGTCAGTGCCTCACCAGCACAACATTCTAGGGCATCGTAGTGGGCCTTTGTTGGCCGTCTCATACATCGCACAGTCCCTGATGACCGTGTATCCCTTGGAGCCAACTCGAGAGAGGAGAGCCGATCTCCGGAGGCCGTCGGAGTGGAAGACTTCTTGGGTGACCACTATATAGGACTGGAAGCACAACCAATAGGTGAATTCCTCCAGGGCCTCTGGGGTCACCTGGCTTCCATCCTGACTTCACAAGTAAGCTAATAAAATTATAACGTGATTGATAGTTCTCAGAGACTTGAGAGGAGTACAAAAGTGCTTTTATTAACTTACAACTAATGGCCGGTATCTGCAATAGTCCTTGGGTAAATCAGAGGTAAGGCGGGAAAACAGGGTTTATATCAGGACCGATGGGACAGAGCCCAGAGGAGGGGTTGGGTGTCCAATCTATTCATAGACAATAAATTCCAGTTCACTGCACATTGACTAAAGTATTAACATTTTTTGACCTGTGGAAATGAATGCCGTTCCTCCTGACTGCATTCAGCATTGATCCCAGTGAAGCATGATGAAGTGTCCTCCCCTTGCTCTATGGATCCATCTCAATGCTTCTCCCATCCTCTGCATTGGCATTAATTCTTCAAGCAGAGACAGTTTACCTCCTAAGAGTACACTAGCCTGCTGTGTGGGTTGGAAACTCGAAACCCAGATGTCACTACTGTGTATTCTCCTCCAAGTTGAAATAGGGGAACCTGACCACTGATAAAATTCACTTACTGTGGTGCGCTAAGGTAGCAGCAAACAAGCACAAAACTCGAAAGAATGTACCACAGGCTTTATTCCAGTAAAAGTCTGAACACCAGTTTATGCTTTGGTGGCTCCCCGTGTGACTGGCTCAGGAGGGGCCAACTCAGGACTATATTCAGGTCAGCTGATTGACAGCTGGCCAGGTGGAGTCAGCCCCTCAGGTGGTCTTCCTGCAGGTACAGAGATCGCCCCCTGCAGTAGGCTGGTGGTCATATCACCACATTTAAACATTCCCATCTCTACTTGGAAGTGACCTTCATATTAATATGTTTGGACCAATATTTTCAAGTAGAGTTTAAATCTCAAGGCCCTCAATATAAAGGGTGGAGAGTGAGGTTGGCACACTGCCACATTCATTAGTGTTGCTATCTTACTGTGGCAGCACCAAGTTCATGGTGTTATCTGTATGGTGTGTTCACATTTCCCCTGAGACAGCATAGATCAGGCATTCAGTTTCCCTCCCACATTCCAGAGATAGGGTGGAAACTAGAGTACCTGAAGTAGGTGGGTGAATCAGCCAATATAAATTACCCCTAGTGCTTGGCAAGTGGGAGTTGATGGATATATGAGAGAGAATAAATTATAGGGGTACAGGGGGACTGGGACTGAGACCAGATGTAGATTTACTGGGTCCAGTGGCCTCCAATGCCAGTGGTTCTCAACCTTTTTCTTTCCCCTCACATACCACTTTAAATAAGTTCTCTGTGATGAGTAAGGAATGGCTTAATTAACTTGTTATGTGAACGGTTTCATTATTTCAAAGGAAATGGACCAATGCCAATTTTTCTCAAGCAAAATATTTCAGTAACAATTGGGTCAAAAGCAGCGATTCTCAACCTTCCCTTCCCTCTCACATCCCACCTTAAGCAACCCCTTACTCATCACAGAGCACTGATGGCATAGGGGTTAATTAAGGTGGGATGTGAGTGGAAAGAAAAAGATTGAAAACCACTGTCCGATGTCATAAAAAGTACAATGGATAAAATGTTTGCATATAGATGGTGGAATATAGGGGTTTAGAAGGATTGACACTTCTCAAAGATGCATTCAAGAGGAAGCTGAAGACGAATGTAAGGGAGAAAGAAATGGCCACGGAGCAGAAATGCTCCTGAATAATCTCTTTCTAATCTGAAAATTATTTATGTTTAAATTAAATAAAGAAGTCTACAAAATGTCCATTTCCAACAAGCAGACAGAAATGGCCTGGATGTCGTGAATAATTCCTTTGAACAGGGGGTCTGAAATGCCGCAAGCTGGTGGCAAATTTATCATTCGGGTCGTTGCACAGTGCTGGAGGTGCGTAACCCTGGTCAGAAGACCTTCATTTAAATAGTTCTGACATGCACCCAAGTGAATAGAAAGCAGCTCGGTTCTCATAAGATACATTACTCTTCCAGAAATGCAGATGCTGACCCCGCTGTACTCACTGTTTTCGACTTGTAGCCTGGAACTCTGGCTTGGTGCCGTCAGATTTCTTCACAGTTGTTTTTCCATTCCTAATGGGAACGTCTTGTCTGCAAATTTCCCACATTGCAACACTGATTACATGGTTAAAGTAAGTAATTGGATGTTACTGGATATGAAATAATCCAACAGATTGTTAACTCAAAGTCTACCATATATGTTTAGGAATCTACATTGTTTAAAATTCCAAAAATAAAAATCTGAACTGAACATCACTGATCATTTTTCACAGCTCGTGCTCCCAGCAGCAATTCCCAGTTAGCTCTTGTACAATGTGGTTCACGTTGCAGGTGTAGTCTTAAACGGGCCTGGATTTTTATCCAGGATAGGCTTCTCTTGAAAGACTTGACGCCCATTGACTAGAATCATGATAAGCATGGATTTATTTTCAAAAGAAGGCTCCCTTGTTGGTCGGTTATCCCAGAGAGAGGGTTTCGAGACACCTCTCTGTGCACAGGATGGAGCAGTTAGCGCAATGCTGTTACAGCGCCAGCGATCGGGACCAGGATTCAAATCCTGCGCTGTCTGTAAAGAGTTTGTATGTTTTTCCCATGCTTGTGTTCCCCAGGGACTCTGCTTTCCTCCCACCATTTGAAATGTCAATTGGGTGGCACAGGCTAGTGGGCCAAAATAGCCTGTTACCATGCTGTATGTCTAATTTTAAATATATAAATTAAGTTGTACAGTTTATAAATTTTTGAGAATGGGATTTTGTTGACTGTAAATTTGTGGTTGGAGTTCTCTGCGTGACCTTGAATGCATTGATAAATCACTGGAGGAGACGCTGATCATTTCTTCCGCTGACGCATTCCATCTATTTCTGCAGTAACAATGCTAGTTGTTTATACCCTGGTGTTTGTCCAGTTCCAGCCCACTACCCCATCTCCTTGTGTTGATGCAGAGTGCGCTGGAAATTAAAAACAAATAATTAAATGCCAGAAGAACAAATAAATTACACAAACTCATTTTTATACCAATTCCTCAACATGTACTCCCATGTAATGCAGTTAGTCGTGCTTCAGATCAACCCAGCAGCAGGTTTTGCAAAGCAACATCCCACAATCAGACCAGTCAAGCTGTTTCTCGCAGCATGTGGTGGTGCGAGGTTTGACTGGGTTATCACGTATCCTGAAGACCAGCGCCTCCGGGTTCAAGAACAGTTTATTTCCAACTTCCTCTCAGTATTGGGCATGTGCGGTTTCCCCAACTTCTCACTCAGAATAAGCCGATGTATAATTTTCTTTCAACCCTTCTAGCTTCACACAACCCAAACTAAACTTATGATGTCCCAGTGCATATCTCCAGGCCTGTACAACCATTATCCCTCTATCCTACCATCAATAAAATCAGTGAGGATGAGATGAACAGACTATAAGAAAACATAGAGTCAAAGAACTATACAGGACAGAACAGGGCCTTCATCCCAACTTGTCCACACTGATCAGATTGGCATTCTGGGCTACTCCCACCGGCCTCCAATTGGTTCATATCCCTTTAAACTTTTCCTATCCATGTATCCACACAATTGTTCCTAGTATAGGGGATTTCAGGGGAATCAGTGAAGTTGGGAGTGGGTGTAGAACACATGAGAGACAGTTGGTTGCAGGGGAATAGTGAGGGATTGAGACTGATGAGTATGCTGAGAGATGAAAGGCCTACTGCAATGTACAATATAGAATATGGTAGTTGTAGTGCTGTCAATTGGACCCGACAGACCAGATCAAGATTAGTAGGCTTTAATCGCTATAAACTTACAGGCATATCTTACATGCTGTTGGTCCGATTGCTAGACAGTACTGAGGGAGGATATTGGGTAGCACTACCTTTATTAGGAATCCTGAAGGGGGAGGAGTTGCAGTATCAGGAGTGGGCCAACCAGTACAACACCTGTTATACAGTGTTCCACCACAGCAGTAGATGAACAACTTCTAACCATGTATATTTTGAGGGGAAAAGCTTGATAGAAGCAAGTTTGTGACTGAGTAAGCATTGGAGTAGGGAGGGTAAATGACAACTGTGATCCTCAGAAGGGTGTGGAAAATAGCAATATAGGCCCCCTCTGACGTTTGGAGAGTGGTCCAGGAAAAGATGATAAACAATGTAACAAATACCAAGTCCCAGCACGTGCTGCAGTCACGAAGCACCTCCCCATTAATGAAGTTCAACGTAGCTTTAGACGGAGCAGCAATGCACCGATTTCTGAGAACGTGCTAGTGGTCAGCTGTGTGCTGTAATCTTTGCCATGAGTGTCCTGGTGGAAGTTCTTGTACTGACTGCATCAGGGAACGTACTTTTGTATTACAATCCCTGTACTCTTTAATCTCATCACTCCTACCCTGAGGTCTCCCAACAAAGCATGGGAATGAGGAGAAATGTCCTCACAAGTCACAGTTGTCCTGGAGTAAATCAAGGTATTGTTTATGAATCGCCTGATGCTGTAAAGAGCAGCAGTGTGCCTTTCAGCCTGTTCCCTTACATAATGTTTGGTCAGTATCTGAACTTCATCCATCTATCCTGCTGCTACAATTAAAAAAAAAGAATGCTGGTAATATTCAGCAGGCCAGGCAGCAGCTGTGGAGAGAGACCATGACATTTTTGTAGAGTGCAGGGAGCCAGGACCTCTAGGGTTGCGATTTCAGGAGTGGTACCCATGCCGTGTGCTAGTGAGGCTAGAAATAGGAAGTTAATGCAGCTAAATAAGTGGCTAAAGGGATGGTGTGGGAGGGAGGGCTTTATGATTCCAGACAATTGGGCTCTGTTCCAGGGAAGGTGGGATCTGTTCTGATGAGACAGTTTGCACCTGAACTGGAGGAGGACTAACATCTTTGCGGGTAGGTTTGCTCGTGCTGCTCCAGGGGGTTTAGAGCAGATAAGTGGAGGAGGATAACGTTCATGCGAGGGCTGCATGTATCAAAAGTTTGTACATGATAGAAATGTTCTCAAGTATTTATTTCAATGAAAGGAGTATTGTTGGAAAGGCAGACAATCTTAGGGCATGGATTGGCACATGGGTTTACAACATTATTGCTATTAGTGAGTCTCATTTGCAGGAGGGGCAGGACTGGCAGCTCAATGTTCTGAGTTTCTGTTGTGATAGAAGGGGAGGGATGAAAGGAGGAGGAGTGGCATTGCTGGTGAGGGAAAATATCACAGGACAGCCCAGAGGGCTCGTCTACGGAGGCCATATGGGTGGTGCCAAAGAACAGGAAAGGTGTGATATAAACCACCCAATAGTCGAGAGAATTGGAGGAGCAAATCTGTAGAGAGATAGCAGACTGATGTAAGAAACAGAAAGTTGTGATAGTAGATTTTAACTTTCCACATATTGACATGTACTCCCATAGTTTAAAAGGGTTGGATGGCTTGGAATTGGTCAAATGTGTTCAGAAAAGTTTTCTAAGTCAATATTTTGAGGTACCAACAAGAGAGGATGCAGTACTTGATCTCCTTTTAGGGAACCAGACAGGACAAGTGACAGAAGTATGTGTAGGTGAACATTTTGGGTCCAGCGACCATAATCTCATTCATTTCAAGTTAATTATGAATCAGCTGAGATTTTAAATTCAAGAAAAGCCAATTTTGTGGAAATGAGAAAGGATCTGGGAAGAGTGGATTGGGATAAGTTGTTTTCAGGCAGGGATGTGTTCAGTAAGTGGAAGGTCTTCAAAGGGGAAATTTTGAGAGTGCAGAGTTTGCATGTTCCTGTCAGGATTAAAGGCAAAGTTAACAGGCACCGGGAGCCTTGGTTTTCACGGGATATTAGCAATCTGGATAAGAAGAAGAGAGAAATGTATAGCAGGTATCGGCAACAAAGAACAAATGAGGTACTAGAAGAGTATAGAAAATATAAGAAAATACTTAAGAAATAAATCAGGAAGGCAGAAAGAAGACATGAGGTTGCTTTGGCAGATATAGGGTGTGTGCCCTATATTGAGTAAAAGGATAATAAAGGACAAAAATGATCCCTTAGAACAGGGGTGTCAAACTCAAATTCACGGAGGGTCAAAATTAAAAACTTGGACTAAGTCGAGGGCCGAACTAAATATTTATTGAAAATTTTCAACAGCATCTGCATGTTTTCTCTTCTTTCAAAGTATGTAATGTTAATTTTTTTCTTATTAAAATATATGTTTAATAATAGTTTTGGATAAACTCTTTCCAGAAGCATTAACAAATGAGAAATAAAATATTCAATAAATAATATTTCTCTATAGAGGATTTGTCAAATGTTGCTAGTGTGCTGTCGAATAGTAAAATCTGAGGGCTATTGAGAATGTGGGAGAATAACATGATTCCTGAAACAATCAAATGGGTGACTGATTGTGGGCATGAATTTTAGCAGGGTTATTTGCCATGACCTTTTTCCATTGGTACAGATATCCTTTGATTTACACACTTTTCAAGTTTTATGCCTAATGAGCTTGTATCCAGGTGCAGGACCATTTTTAACCAGGAATATATTTATCACTGTGACATGAAACTATTGGAAGATCGTTTTATCCTGAGATTAAAGTTCATAATACTTACTCAGGCCTGTGTGCGGGAGGGCGGGGTTTGTGGGCGATTGGGTTGGACAACGACAGTGCGGGGGCATCGGCTCTCGCTGCAGGGTGGCATCTCGGCGGATCAGCGGCCCTGTCACCGTGAGTCGCGGATCGGCCTGCGGCAGGGAGGGGGAGTGGGCAACGGTCCTGGCGAGGTCAGGCCCGAGGCCTCCGGTTCCGGGCGCTGGGAAGCGGCCTTGGCTTCCCCTGACACCGGCCAGGCCCCAAAACCAGAGTCCACGGTGAGACCCTCCAACGTAAACAGAGGAGGTGGGGGCGATTAGCAGGCTGACGCCAATGCATTCTGGGATTTTTTGTATTACTGTGCATGCGCTATACTGGCGCGGCGGCCAGCGGGCCACCTCTAATACATTTTTAAAATGATCTTGCGGGCCAAATATAATTATATCGGCCCGCGGGCCAGAGTTTGACATGTGTGCCCTATGCCATCGGAACTCTGTAATTAGTAAGGGATTGCTTAAGGTGGGATGTGAGTGGGAAGGAAAGGGTGAGAATCACTGCTCTAGACCCAATTGTTACTGAAATATTTTGCTTGAGAAAAATTGTCATTGGCCCATTTCCTTTAGCGTTCTGAAACCGTGCACATGACGAGTCAATGAGGGATGATTAAAGCAGTGGTCTTCAAACTTTTTCTTCCCACCCACAGACCACCTTAAGCAATCCCTTACTAATCACAGAGCACCAATGGCACAGGGACGCGAGTGGAAAGGAAAAGGTTGAGAACTGTTGTATTGTGGTAACTCCACATCTAATTAGGTTAATTGTTAGGCAAGTGGTCAGAGAAGGACCCCACCCCCACCCCAAGAAAGGCTTAAATCACAGGAACAAAATAAGCTTCCGTCTTACACACAGTCCTGATGTGGAATGTGGGGTCGCAGCTCCACGTTCACCCGAGTTCAGGTGCTGTCTGTGTGGAGTTTGTACGCTCTCCCCTTGTCTTGGACCAACAGGTCGGTCGCCTGACGAAGGCACCCGAACCCCCCGTTGAAACGCCGGCGTCCGGGGCGGTGGAGGAATTGGCTGAGAAGAGCGCGTTGCTCCCACCCCCCTCCCATGGTTGGAGAGGGATTAAACTGCGATCTCACGGCGCCGGGCTCGTCTCCAACAAAAGGAGCGGGAGGCAGGGTCCGCCGCGCACGGAGCGAGGGGGAAGGCATCGGCAACGAGACGTTCGGTCCGGCGTCGCCGCTGAAGCGCAGACCCAGCGAGGATGGTCCCCAACTCCAGCCACGTCTGTGTGTCCGGGAGCCGGGTGGGCTGAGTGCGGTGCTCCGATCCCCGGGATTCGGGACTCTGAGATCCCTCCATACCTCCGGCGTCTTCATTTTCACCTTCAGTATGCATGCGCTATACTGGCGCGGCGGCCAGTGGGCCAACTCTAATATATATTTAATATGATCTTGCGGGCCAAATATAATTATATCGGCCCGCGGGCCAGAGTTTGACATGTGTGCCTTAGAAGAACAGAGTGGTCATCTATGTGTGGAGCCCCACAAGATGGGGGAGATCTTAAATAGTTTTTTTCCAACAGTATTTACTCAGGAAACTGGCAGAGTGTATAAGGAAGGAAGAGAAACAAGAAGTAGTGTCATGGAACATATAGAGATTAAAGAGGAGGAGGTTCTTGCTGCCTTTCAGCGAATAAAGGTAGGTAAATTCCACAGGCCTGGCATAATATCCCCTCAGACCTTGAGGGAAACTAGTTACAGGGGCCCTGGCAGAAATATTTAAAGTAGCTACAAGTGAGGTGCCGGAGGATTGGAGGGTAGCTCAAGTTGTTCCATTGTTTAAAAAAAGGCTCCAAACGTAAACCAGGAAATTACAGGCCAGTGACCCTAATGTCAGTAGTGGGTAAATTACTGGAGGGTGTTCTGAGAGATTGGATAAACAAGTATTTGGACAGTCAAAGGCTGATTAAAGATAGTCAGCACGGCTTTGTGCATGGTAGCTCATGTTTACTGAATCTTTTTGAGGAGGTTACCAAGAAAGTAGATGAAGGAAAGGCTGTGGATGTTGTCTACATGGACTTTGACAAGGTCCTACATAGGAGGTTAGTTCAGAAGGTTTAGACACTTGGTATCCATGGAGAGGTTGTAAACTGGATTTGAAATTGGATGAATGGGAGAAAACAAAGAGTAGTGGAGGATTATTGCTTCTCAGACTGGAAGCCTTTGACTAGTGGTGTGCCTCAGGGATGGGTGTTGGGACCATTGTTGTTTGTTGTCTATATCAATGATCTGGGAAATTTGATCAGCAGGTTTGCTGATGATACTAAGACTGGGGGCGTTGTGGACAGTGAGGAAGGCTTTCAAAGCTTGCGGAGGGCTCTGGACCAACTGGAAAAATGGGCCAGAAAATGGCAGGTGGAATTGAATGCAGACAAGTGTGAGATGTTGCATTTTGAAGGACAAACCAAGGTAGGACACACACACAGTAAATGGTAGGGCACTGAGGAGTGCAGAGGAACAAAGGGATCTAGGAATACAGATGCATAATTCGCTGAAAGTGGTGTCACAGGTAGGCAGGGTTGTGAAGAAAGCTTTTGGCATCTTGGCCTTCATAAATCAAAGTATTGAGTACAGGAGTTGAGATGCTATGGTGAGGCCAAATTTG
This sequence comes from Narcine bancroftii, assembly GCF_036971445.1. Lineage (NCBI taxonomy): Eukaryota > Metazoa > Chordata > Chondrichthyes > Torpediniformes > Narcinidae > Narcine > Narcine bancroftii. The sequence continues at coordinate 64,689,284 of NC_091479.1, read as the reverse complement.
GACTATTCTGTGTAGTTTTGGTTGCCAAACTACAGGCAGGATATCAGTAAGATAGAAAGAGTGCAGAGAAGATTTACTAGGAATGTTGCCGGGTCTTCGGGAGTTGAGTTACAAGGAAAGATTAAACAGAATTTTATCCTTGGAGCGTAGAAGAATGAGGGGAGATTTGATAGAGGTTTACAAAATTATGAGGAGTATGAACAGAAATGCGAGTCAGCTCTTTCCACAGATTAGGAGAGATAAATATGAGTGGATGTGGCCTCCTTACTCAGAGAGTGGTGGGAGTGTGGAACGAGCTGCCATCTGACATGGTAAATGTAGTGCTCATTCTTGAGTTGTAAGAATAAATTGGATAGTTACATGGATGGGAGAGGTCTGGAGGATTATGGACTGGGTGCAGGTCAGTGGGACTAGCAGAGTAAAATATCTCACAGACTACAAATGGCTGAATGGTCTGTTTTCTGTGCTGTATTGTTCTATGAGGCGCTCCATAAGCAGATAAGATTCCGTTCTCTTTCAGCTTCTGCTGTGCTACAGAAGGGTCAGTGAAGAAATTATTTGTGTTGGCAGAGTAATTTAAGATCCAATGGTTTTCGTCCTATTTAAATTTGTGCCGTGTCCACAACCAACTGAGTGAGATGAGCCCCAAGGAACTATAATATATTAAAACCTTTTCAGGTGTAAAGCAATCAGCATTGATCAACGTGCTTCTGGCAACTCAGCATCTGAGCTGTAAAACACAAGCATTTTTAAGAGAACTAGATTTGAAAATGTGCTAAAGTTAAATATCAATCACCCTCAAACTTTCAACGTGGAGATTCTAGGTATTAATTGCAGACCTGTTCTCATTACTTCCTGCTTCACTGCACCTCATGAAAATAGTATTGCAGGTTTACAGTTTTAACTAACAAAGTTAACACACTCACATAAATTCTGTTTTCAAAAAGGATTTAAAAATATAGAAAGGTGGATTGATACAGCATGGTCTTGGTGTCTCCAAGCAACCAATAAAGTTATTTATTTTGAATGTGTTGTAAATGTGGTGCAAGTTGTGATTCATGTTCCAGCAGCATCAATTTGTAAGAAATCCATTCCATAGTTGATAGCCTATATCATGATCAGATGGTTGTTGTTAATACCTTGACTTGGGGCTCAGGCCCGAGACATTGGTCATATATCTTTGGCTCCAAACGACACCGTAGGACCTGCTGTGTTTCTCCAGCACTTTAATGTATTACTAACAATCACAGCTTCTGCAGACTTTCTTGTTTCACCTCATGATCAGATAGCGACAGCTGGACAGAGTCTCCAAGAACATGGGAGGTCCTGCATGATACTCGGTACACCAGCTTAGGGCAGTGCACATAGCTTCAAAGCACAATGATAGAAAGTTAATGGCTTGAAACGCACTGAAGTTTTGCCGGCAGTCCAGTAGAGGACACCCGGCTCTTCGCAGCTCAACTCCACTCTGGCTTCTGCCTCTGCACGATGTAAGGCTGAAGTCAGAGACGAGGGGGTGCTACCAACCTGTTGCTCTGTGAGCCTGGGCAGAGCACAAAGGACCAGGGCTGAGAACCTGAATGCCTTCACACCCAGTTTTCAGCTTTACCTCTGATTGAGCTCAGTGACTGGGATTTTAAAAAATGAACGTAAGTGCTTTCCTTTTCTTTATTTTACTCAATGCTTTTAGTTTATATGTGTTCCTTAAATAGAGAGTCATTGTGGGATACAACACTGAAGCAGGCCTTACTGCCCACTGAGCCCACACTTTCATCAATCACCCATTTACCCAAATCCAACATTAATCCTGTTTTTTTTAACTACACCCGCATTCTCATTAACTACACCCCCCCCCCCACCCTCCCAGATCCTACCACCACACCACATACCACGAGCAACTTACTGTGGTCAAATAACTACCAACCCACACATTGAAGATGTGGGAGGAACCTCATGCTTACAGGGAGAACATGGAAGCTCCACACAGACAGTATCCCCATCAGGACTGAAAGCTGGGTCACTGGTGCTACGAGGCAGTGGTTCTACTAGTTGGGCCACTGCGCCACCACTTAAATTTTAAGTACACTACATAATTTATAAAATTATTTAATCATTTTAAACTGCTTTCAAATGTCTCTGATTATTAGAGGTTTTTGAAAAAGCCAATGGCCAAAATTGATTTGAATGGGTTTTGAGATCCCACTCACTACCCAGGGCATAGCTGGCACTGGTTGGCTGCACTGCTTAGTCGCATAGTCTCGAGCTAGTCTGCCCCATAAAGTGACAAAAGCCATACAAGGATGGAAACGTGATATTAAGCAGTGGACAGAAACAAGAAAAAAACAGCCCTATATATCAGTCTTAAATCTTTATCAAAGTTCTGAATACATCAAAATATATGAGATGTTAAGATTATGTAAAGGATCAGCGAGATCATGGACTGTGTGCGGCCTCTGTCGATCGTGGGGTCAACCATGAGTACTGCGCCTAAAGTGAAGCTGGACTGGCCTCCTCAGATCAAAAGCCAAGGCAGCATTGATATGGAGATCCATCTGTTGGCCCCCTCCGCCTACCCCTCTGCATGCCAATGACAGATCCACAGGAATGATGAAAGTTGATACAGTTTGGTGCCAGCAGCATCACGGAAGTTTCCGTACCAGTGCTGGGTACAGCAGTCAGCCACCTTCGGGACTCCGACTCCGGATTTTCCCTTGGGGTTTACTCCAAAGCCTTTCCCGTGAGAGGGTTTAGACACAAGGCAATGGAGGCTTGGAAATGGAGTTTTCCCTCTCCTCAATGAGTTACCATCCAAGGTTAATGAGCCCCATTTGCCCCAAGCAACTGGTTTCGAGACACCAGTGGCCCGCCTTTTCCTCTTCTCCTGTCGGTAAGAACAGCTCCGCTGGGCACAGGAATGATGCCACACGTGAAGGCCAGGAGTTGGACTCGGTTGTCAGAGGCAGTTTGAAGCGCACGCCATGAAGAGCATTTGTGTAACAGTGGGAGCTCATCCCCACCACCACCCTTCGGCTATAATGACCTTTAGAGCTAAATGCAGGCAAATAGGTCCATCGTTAAGTTAGGCGGAAGGGCCTGTTTCTATACTGTAGATTACAGTACTATACTGATTTAACTATGTTTTGTCTCCGCCGTGACTGCCAGATAAACCTGGTATTTTAGTTTTTGTTTAAGATTCTGGTATCATTAATTTTTCCTATTGTTGAAATAATTGCTAGCAGTGGACATTTTTTTTTACCTTGGTAGATGTCACAAAAGAACAAAGGAAACCTTCAGAATATTGGGCAACCACTTGGAAGGTGGTGATTAATAGATGTGTGAATATTAATACAAGCACAAAAGTCCAAGTTGACACTGCATTGAAGTACGGACATGGTACCACACTATTGGAGATCCCATTTATTTACTGAGACTTGGAGTGTCCCTCTCAGCTTGTTGTAAAATAATCCACAACACTCCCTGATGATGAGTAGGATGTTCAATGAATATTTATTCCCCAGCCAGCTACGCTATGTTTCAGGAGTATGTATTGATATCGGCCGCTGAGTTGCATCTTGCAGAAGTGATAACAATTCAAAAATACTTCATTGAGTGCAACACGCTTCAGTGGCTGCTGAGGTTGTGAAGGGCTCTCAGCAAATGTAAGTCTTTCTTGCCTTGAGATTGCTTTAAAGGGGGGTTGGTTATTGTGTGTGGTTACAAACTTCACAGGTAGGTGTGGCTGTTGATGTGAAAGCAAACTGGTCTGGCTGTGCAGTGACTGCTGTGGACCCATCTCTCTCACTCCCAACAGCACTGTGAACGATTTAGCGGTAGGCATCTCCAGCTGCTACTCCCTTCCCTCAGCCCACACATCAAACATTCCACATAGGATTTCTCGAAAGCCTTCAGATCTGTGGCTGCCTCATCTTCACTGGAGGTGAATTGGGGATCTTCTAAAGAACAGAAAAAGATTGTCCATTGCGTGAGTTAACATTTTTCTCTTGATTTTTAAAAAATTTGAAGCTCCTTCCGGCCCAAGAAAACTGTGCTGTCAATTACACATGTTAGGGGTTTCAGTTAACAGTTCTTTGAGTTTTTCAAACTTAGGTAAAATTATCATAAGTCTCTAAATGCTTTTTTTTATGGTAAAACCCCGCATTAGAGCCGTCTCAAGTACAAATAGAAGATGATTTTACCTTTTATGGTGACGACCTATAAGGCGGATCCTACGGTCCCTTTATGCAGAGCTGAGTTGGGAGCTGGCTTCCAGAGCTGAAGGACGCGGGGCGAGTGGTGCTGCAGTGCCGCCTGCCATCGTGACCTCAAACATACACGGCAAGAAGGGAAAGCGGCCGTTACTAAAAATGGTGATGGAAGAGCAGGTAAGAATGTTCGTTGGTGGAGATCTGTGCAAACAGTCTTAGGACTCGGGCAGATCTCCTGAACAACATAATAACCTCAACTAACCATATGGGTTTTTTAAAAATTCGCGCTCCTGGGTTGCGGGCTGATGGCGTCATCGCGACATCCCCTTTGAAGCCGCTATCAGTGGCATTCCTTTTATGGTCGACGTCACTCCACCTTTAAGTTTACCCCCCTCCCCCCCAAGGCAGATAGAAGCTGGAGCGTATTCCAGCAGTCCAGACGCAGCATGGTTTTAGAAAGGGAAAATCTTGTTTGACAAACTTGTTAGGATTCTTTGAGGATATAATGGGTGCGGTGGATAGAGGGGAACAGGTTGATGTTGTATATTTGGATTTCCAGAAAGCGTTTGATAAGGTGCCGCACAAGAGACTTAACAGTAAGTTACAGGAAAGTGGAGTCCGGGGAAATATATTGGCCTGGATTGAAAATTGGTTGTCTGACAGGAGGCAGAGAGTCGGGATAAATGGGAGTTTTTCAGGTTGGCAGAGAGTGGTAAATGTGGTGCTGCAGGGGTCAGTGTTAGGCCCACAACTGTTCATCATTTACATTGATGACTTGGAGGAGGGGACAAAATGTGGTGTAGCCAAGTTTGCGGATGACACCAAATTGAGTGGAAGAGCAAATTGTAATGAGGATGTGGAGAGTCTGCAGAGGGATATAGTTAAGCTGGATGAGTGGGCAAAGGTCTGGCAGATGGAGTACAATGTTAGTAAGTGTGAGGTTATCCACTTTGGCAAGAAAAAGAAAAGAGCTGAATATTATTTAAAGGGTGAAAATCTACAGCATGCTGTTGTGCAGAGGGACTTGGGAGTGCTTGTGCATGAATCGCAAAAAGTTAGGTTGGAGGTGCAGCAGGTTATTAAGAAGGCAAATGAAATGTTGGCCTTCATCGCTAGAGGAATTGAATTCAGGAGCAGGGAGGTAATGTTGCAACTGTATAAGGTACTGGTGAGACCTCACCTGGAGTACTGTGTCCAGTTCTGGTCTCCATATTTGAGGAAGGATATACTGGCTTTGGAGACGGTCCAGAGGAGGTTTACTAGGTTGATCCCTGGGATGAAGGGGTTGACTTATGATGAAAGATTAAATCATCTAGGATTGTATTCGCTCGAGTTCAGAAGAACGAGAGGAGATCTTATAGAAACATATAGGATTATGAAGGGTATGGATAGGATAGATGTAGGAAGGTTTTTTGAGCTGGCCGGGGAAACTAAAACGAGAGGACACAGTCTCAAGATTCGGGGGAGTAAATTTAGGACCGAGATGAGGAAAAATAGTTTTTCCCAGAGAGTAGTGAATGTTTGGAATTCTCTAACCAGGGAAGTGTTTGAGGCTGCCTCATTAAACATATTTAAAATTTGGTTAGATAAATTTTTACATGATAGAGGAATTAGGGGATATAGGGAGAAGGCAGGTAGGTGGAGTTAGGTCATAAATTGGATCAGCCATGATCGTATTGAATGGCGGAGCAGGCTCGATGGGCCATTTTTGGCCTTCTCCTGTTCCTACTTCCTATGTTCCTATCCATTTTGGACCTTTTATGGACCTAAGTGCAGCGATGGAAAGACAGAGAATCTCTGTCTTTACATTCACCTTTTTTTCTCAATAAAAGGGCCTTAAGTATTCAATGCCTAAGAGTTGGTTAAACTTTGCTTTCATAATATGTATGGCACTTCTATTGTTTCCATTTTGCACATTGAGAGAGGGTCCTGTTTCAGAAATAATGAGCTCATCTTGTATCTTCAAGCTAATTACATCTGAACGTAGCATGAGTGCAAAATGTATCACATCGGTGTGTCAGAGTCATGCAGGTTGTGGATGCCAGATGAAAGAATCTTGCATTAATGCCACTAATTACTTACAATATCAAGTAACCAAGAACTGAGAGTGTGCTGCATGTTGTATGTGTTCATGTTATAGCACAATTGTACATCTGGCCTGTCTGCGGTAGCCGGGAGTGATCTTGATTCAGCCACAACTTCCATCTAGCTCTGTGCAGACAATGGATTTGTTATCAGAAGTGGGTCCTGCTATAGTTGTCAGTAGGGGTAAAAAAACTATTTTGCATTCTGAATTTACAGCTAGTGAAATATAAATGATGGGAATTGAGAGAATGAAAATGGCACCAAATTGAGAATGAAGTCAACTCTTTACTCAGAGTGAAAGCCTTGTTATTGACAGAAAACAATTACCTTGGTGTATCAGAAAGCTCTAGAAGACTGTAAGTAATCCAAAACCGTATAGAGGCGTGGGAGTCCATTCTGCCAGCCCTTTGAAAGAGCTTCTGATTTGGCCCCATCCCCTGTTATTTTCCTGCAGGTTGCCAAATTCGACTTAACTATTGTTTTCAGAATTACTTTCAGATTAATAATTCACTGTGTGAAATAAGAATTCACGTCGTCTAGTGTTTGTTACCTTAAATCTAGATCTTCTAATTACCAATCAAGGAACAATTTCTCCTGACTTTATCAATGGGAAATCTCTGGGAAATCTCAGCTGAACCTTGTCCAAAATCTGAAGCCTTCACTCCTGGCTCTTGGTGCCTCTGCAGAACGTATGCTGAAGAGCAGCGGAACTGTCAACAATTGAACTTCGATAAAAACCGAAAAGGCTGGAAACACTCCGCAGACCAGAGCAGATCTGTGGAGGAGATGCAGAGTCAATGTTTCAGGTCCTTCGTCAGACCTGAAAAAGAGTCAAAAGAAGTTTGCAAAGCTTCAAGGGAAGGGTGGATCCCTCTGATAAGGGTAAATTTGAGATGACCATGGGGATACACTGTAAACAAGCTTATCTGGCCAGTGAGTGAATGGAAGCAGGTCGAGAATGAAAACAGAGATAAATTAACATAGAGAAAAGAATTTGGGAATTGTGTAATGGAGGGCAGCAATTTGTGCCTGGCAGCTCCAAGTGGGCCCAGTCCCATGTAGAGGGAAAAAGAAACAGGTTAAAATAGTTTTCAAGTTGAAATTAAGAGTTATTTTCTTAACACTGAAAACTGAAATTGTTACAAAATTTTATCCCAATTCACAAGGAGAAAAATGTTGGTTTTTAATGGTCAGGAATTGAACACCAACTCCAGCCAGAACAAATCACAAGTGATCTGGGTAGCACATTGCAGTTCTTGCAATGATTGTTCATAACCTTCCCAAATCCCTTCATGAAATTCAGAGACTGACTCAAGAGACCAGTAAATTGATCCAAAAGTGTTCTAATTTGCAGGTAAGATTTATTTCAATTGAAATTTCTTTTCAAATTTCAACTTTGATGCTCGTAGTTATGCGTCATTCAGTGTTTGGCTTACCTGCTCGTCATTAACTATTACATTTTGAAGGCAAAGTGGTGGTCCATTTCTGCACCTACCACCTGATTCTATGACTAGAGGCATGTTTCCCTCTTGTCCCCTCTTCACCTTCCACGGGGACCGCTCCCTCTGGGACTCCTTTGCCTACTTATCCCTCCTCACCATCGTCCCCTTGGGACCTACCCCTGTGACTGCAGAAGATGCTCCACTTGCAGGGGCGTACCTAAGGTACAGCACTTGCCCTGGACGCCACTTGAAAGGGGGGTGGTGGTACCACTGAGCAGTTTCTGCCCCCAGTGATCTCCTTCTCCACCCTGGGCCCCGCACCTCCCCCGATGACTAGGTGGCGCATTGAAGGAGGCGTGATTAGCGCCATAGACGGAGGGTCAATTCGCCTATACTGATTCCCGCCACCCCAAACCCAACATACAAAGAAAACACACCTCTTTCTTCTCTGCTTTATCCTTCTGTTCACTCTCAACTAATTAAAAGGCCAAAGCCAAATACAGCAGCGGTCACCAAGGCCAGCTGCAGCAGGACCTCCGCCACCATTTATTTTGATGCATGGAATTTAAAAGGTTGGACACCTCTGCCATAGGTGCTATTTTCTGTAGATATGCCCCTGTCCACTTGCATCCACACCTCCTCCCTCACCACCATTTGGGGCCCCAACAGACCTACCAAGTGAAGCAACATTTTACTGCAGAGGTCATCTACAGCATCCAGTACTCCTGTGGTGGTCTCCTCTACATCGGAGAGGTTGGACGCAGACTGGGAGATTGCTTTGTTGAGTCCCTCGGCTCTGCCTACTGCGTGGATCTCCCAGTGGCCACCCATTTCAATTCTCCATCCCGTTCTCTTGCTGACATGTCTGTCCATGGTCTCATGCACAGCCAGACTGAGACCAGCTGTGATTTGGAGGAACAGCACTTCATCTTCTGACTGGGTGCCCTCCATCTGGATGGCATTAATATCGAGTTCTCTGGCTCTTGTTAACCCCCTCCCCCAAATCTTCCCCCATCACCTTTCCCTATCTCTGACTCTCCATTCTGTCTCCTTTCGCACAAACAGGATAAATTCTTACCTCCTCCCTTATTGCATCCAATTAGTACCTTTTGTTGGTCTGGATTCATCCCCCATTGTTTGAATTCTGATACTTTCTGAGATTTTCTGCTTCTGGCTTTTTCTGCTTATTCCTTAAAGAAGGGCTCAGGCCTGAAACATCAGCAATATTTCCTTGTCTCTTATGAATGCTGAAAAGACCGACTGAGTTGCTCCAGCATTTGTGTTTTTTTTTAACTATAATCACAGCATCTGCAGCCTTTTCTGTTTCACTTTGAAACCTTCAAGTGCTTATTAATTTTCCCTCGATTGCTGCTTTTTTTAAACTATTACCTTCCACTGTTTTTAAACATTACTAGAAATATCCTTATAACCATATAACCACTTACAGCACAGAACAGGCCAGTTCTTGAACAAGAAAGTCACATTTCCCCTTATCTCAAATAAAACAGAAAGATTATCACAAATTCTTCACCCCCACTCTTCTTTGCAATCGGGGTTGGGGGGGAGGGGTGAATTCCTCTGAACTACAGGACTTATCGACACGAATTACACTAATTATTCTTTTCAGTACACCCTGTCAAGTGGTTTTACTCTACTACCTCAGCTTTTGGGGCAGCATGGTTGGTGTAGTGGTAAGCACAACGCTGTTATTAGCACCGGTGATGGGGACCGGGGTACGACTCCCACACTGTTTGTAAGGAGTTTGTACGTTCTGCCCATGTCTGCGTTGGTTTTCTCCGGGGGCTTTAGTTTCCTCCCACATTCAAAATGCAAGGGGGTGCAGGTTAATTTGGTTGTAAATTAAGCGGCACTGAAATGTCCTGTTACCATGCTGTATGCCTAAATTTTTAAAAAGTTAAAAATTCTGCTGATAGCTTTTAAGGGCCCTCTGATACAAATTTATCAATGAGTATTCTAGCTTTGCCCTGCAACTCGGGACATAAATTGCCCTTAGGTCAGCATGCAAGCCTGGATCCTAATCCATGAAAGCCTGGACCCTAATCCATGGAAGCCTGGACCCTAATCCATGGAAGCCTGGATCCTAATCCATGCAAGACTAGATCCTAATTCATGGAAGCCTGGACCCTAATCCATGCAAGCCTGGACCCTAATCCATGCAAGCCTGGACCCTAATCCATGCAAGCCTGGACCCTAATCCATGCAAGCCTGGACCCTAATCAATCACAATGAAGATCAGTGTCAATTAAGTTGTGTCATTGCCCAATTCTTTGGTCAATCATTATCGCTGCATTGATGTGCCTTGCCTCTGACAAACTTCCCATGGAAGGAGGGCTGATCTTCAGGACTAATTGAAAACTATTCATGCCATGGTAACTGCACCTGAATTTCAAGGGCCGTGCTACAGAATGCAGGTAACATTTGTGCTCAGAGGACAAGTTCCAAGTCACCATTCATGCTTTTGAAGGGATGGGACTTTCAGTCAACTGTCGCTTGACAAAGGCCATCAACCAACCTGCTCTCGTTGTTCAGCACTGCCCTCTAAAGATAATGTTTCACAGTCAGAACCTGGAAAACATGGATCATCCCATATCTAAGAGCTACCGGTCAACAAAGGCAGAAATCGATGATGAAACTCAGACAAAGCACCACCAAAGCCTTCAGTTAATTGAGGTAAATCGTGTTTGAAGATCAAAATCTCAGGCCAAACACAAAACTCAGAGTCTATCAGGCAGCATTGGTCTCCTTTATGCTTCGCTCGCCTGGTCTGCTTACAGCAGGCATCTCAAGTCACAAGAAAGATATGGTGCCTCTAGGCCAGGGGTGTCAAACTCAAATTCACGGAGGGCCAAAATTAAAAACTTGGACTAAGTCGAGGGCCGAACTAAATATTTATTGAAAATTTTCAACAACATCTGCATGTTTTCTCTTCTTTCAACATATGTAATGTTAAACTTTTTCTTATTAAAATAAATGTTTAATAATAGTTTGGGATAAACTCTTTCATTGTCATTGTCATTGGCCCATTTCCTTTAGATGTCTGAAACCGTGCACATGACGAGTCAATGAGGGATGATTAAAGCAGTGGTCTTCAAACTTTTTCTTTCCACCCACAGACCACCTTAAACAATCCCTTATTAATCACAGAGCACCAATGGCACAGGGACGCAGTGGAAAGAAAAAGGTTGAGAACTGTTGTATTGTGGTAACTCCACATCTGATTAGGTTAATTGTTAGGCAAGTGGTCAGAGAAGGACCCCCCCCCCACCCCAAGAAAGGCTTAAATCACAGGAACAAAATAAGCTTCCATCTCACTGCTCCCAATCTTACACACAGTCCTGATGTGGAATGTGGGGTCGCAGCTCCACGTTCACCCGAGTTCAGGTGCTGTCTGTGTGGAGTTTGTACGCTCTCCCCTTGTCTTGGACCAACAGGTCGGTTGCCTGACGAAGGCACCCAAACCCCCCGTTAAAACGCCGGCGTCCGGGGCGGTGGAGGAATTGGCTGAGAAGAGCGCATTGCTCCCACCCCCCTCCCATGGTTGGAGAGGGATTAAACTGTGATCTCACGGCGCCGGGCTCATCTCCAACAAAAGGAGCGGGAGGCAGGGTCCGCCACGCACGGATCGAGGGGGAGGCATTGCCAATGAGACGTTCGGTCCGGCGTCGCCGCTGAAGCGCAGACCCAGCGAGGATGGTCCCCAACTCCAGCCGCATCTGTGTGTCCGGGTGCCAGGCGGGCTTAGTGCGGCGCTCCGATCCCCGGGATTCGGGACTCTGAAATCCCTCCACACCTCCAGCGTCTTCATTTTCACCTTCAGTGTGCATGCGCTATACTGGCGCGGCGGCCAGCGCGCCAACTCTAATATATATTTAATATGATCTTGCGGGCCAAATATAATTATATCGCGGGCCAAATTTGGCCCGCGGGCCAGAGTTTGACATGTGTGCTCTAGGGTGTCCTCCAAATTTTCTGTAGGGATAAGCAAACCAACATAATTGTGGTCTCCCAATCCAGCATCTTGAGCACAGAGGCTGTAATTCCACTCAATCAGTTCCATTGGGCAGGTAACAGCACTGTCATGTCCAACTTCCGACTCACAAAGTAGATGCTCCTTTCCACACTCAGTCATGCAAAGAGGTTACCAAAGTGGACAGAGGAAAAGATTCAAAGATTTACCAACACCCCCTTGAAGTAACACCCTCACCGGCCCGTGATTGCTCAGAGTGGAGAAAAAAGATTTGGGATTGCACTGAAAACCCAAGACCTTGCTTCAGGAGCATGCAGAAACCCCACATGAAAGCAGAAGGGCGACACCTCCCAAACGACTTATTTACCAGCCCCCTCAGGAACCTCCTGGCCCATTTGTGAAAAGGGCTATATGCGGTTTTTACATTCATCTCATGAACTACCTTAAAATCCACAAAACTGGAGTCAAATCAAGTTATGAATGTGCTAGTTGCCTTTTACTTCCTATGGAGTCTGCGCGACCTGCTGAGTTTTTTCCGCACATTTGTCTCCAGCATCTGCAGACGTTCTTTCCACCCTCGGTGCCATGGAACTCCCCAAGGAGAAGATATCTTCCTGTTTAACCCTGGAGGTCCAATCTTGCCTCTTACGATCAGTTAAATGTTTAAATTCCAATAGAAGATGTGGGGTTCCCTTTTATGGCCACTGCCTCTTGTTCCTTTGAGAAGCAACCAGGTTCCTTGACCTATATCTTTCTTCCTCTAGGTGAATTTTAAGGATTGATGGTGAATGATCATACTGAGTACCGTTCATTTAGATGCAATGAGAAAATTGAGGATATGCTTCAGAAATTTGTTTGAAAATGTAAAATTATTGCAAGTATTTAGCTTCCCATAGTTTAAATTGTTTCCATTCTGAGCATCGCAAGAAAATGCATCTTATCCTGAATAGCATTATGAAAGGATAGTGGCATCTTCTTTCTAAAGCATTTTATTTTCACACCAGAGTGCAGCATTTTTTAAAAACTTGGCGAGAACTGAATCTATTCTGCTCTCTTCATAACGTAGCAGACCACAAGAGAGTCCATTAAGTTGGCAATTCACAAATCACTCTCGCTGACTGCCACATGTAACAGCATGCCTCTTAAATGTTCTGTTATTTTTCCTGAAAATTCTGCACCAAATACCTTCTCATTACTTTGTAAGCATACTCTATGAAGCACGATGGAAACCCCTCAGGTGCATTCCTGGGGTTAATAGCTGGAATTTTCCATACTGTACTTCCCAGGACACCTTCTCTCCAATCTCCAGAGATACAATCTGTTATGGTTGTAAACATATTTGATGTTTCCTGGACAGAATCCCAAACAAGGAGAGTGTTTGGAGTATAACCAAGAGTGGCACAGCTTCAGGCTATCTCTGCCTTCAGTCTGTCCTTCTGGCCAGTTCAATCAAACTAGACCCAGATGCAGGTAAAAGAGAGCATAATCTTTCACTGTGGAATGTTTCAGTGCACACTTGTTAGAAGCTACTTTGAACTGCTTTCACAAGGTTAAGTGTTTATAAGTGGGAGAGTCTAGGACCAGTGGGCACAGCCCACAGAATAAAAGGACGTCCCTTTAGAACAGATGAGAAATTTCTTCAGCCAAAGGGTGGTGAATCTATAGAATTTGTTGCCACAGACGGCTGTGGAGGTCAAGCCATTGGGAATATTTAAATAGGTTCTTGATTAAGATGGCTATCAAAGGTTTCAGTTTCAATAATGATAATGAGTTTACTGTCAAATACATTGTACAATATACAAATACACCAAAATTCTTACTTGTGGGAGATGAACAGAGGATGCAACAACACTATGGCCCGTCAAGTATATGCCAAAATATTATTCCGCCTCGTCCCATCGACCTTCACCCAGACCATAGCCCTCCCTCCCCACTTCATCTATGTATTCATGTACCCAGCTAAATTTCTCCTAAATAGTGAAATTGAAGCCCCACTTAATCCACACTTTCAGCACCCTCTGAATGAAGAAGTTCCCTCTGATATTCCCGTTAAACATTTCACCTTTCAACCTGAACCTGTCTCAACCTACCTCAGTGGAAAAAGCTGGTTTGCACTTACACTCTCTATGCCCTTAATAATTTTGTAAACTTCTATCAAATCTTCCCTCATTGTCCTATGCTCCAGGGATTAAAGTTCTAACCAATAAGACCATAAGACATAGGATCGGAAATAGGCTATTCAGCCCATCAAATCTGCCCCACCATTCAATCATGATCTGATCCATTTCCCCACTCAGCCGCACTGCTTGGCTTTCTCCCCATGACCTTTGAGGCCCTGGCTAATCAAGAACTTATCAATTTTTGCCTTATATACACCCAATGACTTGAGCTCCATGACTGATTGTGGCAACAAATTCCACAGATTTACATCCTCTGGCTAAAGATATTTCTCCTCCTCTCTGTTCTAAGGGGATACCCTTCAAATCTGAAGATGTGCCCACCTGTCCTAGACTCTTCCACCATGGGAAACAACTCTGACAACACCTTTCAACATTTAAAATGCTTTAATGAGATCTGCCCTCATTCTCCTAAATTTTTATGAGTACAGGCCAAGACATATCCAACATTCCTTATATGATAACCCTTACATTCCCAGAATCTACCTTTCCTTTTAACTCAACATCCTCGCAAATTCTCTCTGCACCCTTTCGATCTTTTTGATATCTTTCCGATAGGTGGGTCACCAAAACTGCACACAATTCTCCAAATTTTGCCCTCAATGTCATATATAATTTCAATATGACATCCCAACTCCTGTACTGAATTCTTTGATTTATATAGGACAAATGATCTCTTTTCAACCCTATTGACCTGTGTCGCCACATTCAAATAATTATGCATCTGTATTCCCAGATTCCTCTGTTGTTTAGCATGCCACAATTCCCTTTTTACCACACAAATGCCCTTCCAAAGCGCAACTTCACGTTTGTCTGCATTAAATTCCCCCTCCCATTTTGCAACCCGTTTTCTCAGCTTGTCCAGATCCTGCTGCAAGCTCTGAAAGCTTTCCTCATGGTCCACTACACCCCCAATCTTAGTGTCATCTTCATATTTACTGATCCAATTGATAACATTATTACCTGGATCGTTGATGACAACAACAATGGACCCAGCAGTGATCCATGTCACAAATCTCTAATCAGAAAGGCAATCATCTACTACCACCCTCTGAATTCTCCCACAAAGCCGATGTTTAATCCAATTTAGTACTTTATCCTGAATACTGAGTGATCAAACCTTCTTGACCAACCACCCATGCTTAACCTTGTCAAAGGCCTCACTAGAGTCCATGTAGATAACATCCACTGCCTTTCCTTCATCAACTTTCCTGGTAACCACATTGGGGAAAAAACTGATTAGTGAGACAAGGTACATAGCTTAAAAAAACTAAGGAAACAGCTACGGTAGTACAGTATGCTTCCAATTATCTGAAATGCTTGGGACCAGAACTTTTTCAGTTAAATCCATTTTTCGGATAACTGAATATTGGCTTTAAGCAGCCTAGTAACACCAACAGAATAGTTGTATCGGGTGTAGCCAATCACCTACACCTCCCCATCACCGATCCTGCCCAAGAGCCCGAGGTCCTTGCTCTTGCTACTGGCGCCAATCCCTGACACCACCCCACCACCGTCACCAGTGCTGCCCGATGCCTGAGATCCATGCTTCTGCCACTGGCGCCAATCCCTGACACCTCCCCACCACCGTTGCCAGTCCTGCCCAGGAGCCTGAGGTCCACACTCCTGCCACTGGCACCAATCCCTGACACCTCCCTACCACTGTCGCCAGTCCTGCCCGATGGCTGAGGTCCACGGTCCTGCCACTGGCTCCAATCCCTGACACCTCCCTACCACCATCGCCAATCCTGCCCGGGAGGCCACTCTCCTTCATGATGCTGGGACAGTGGCGAGCCAAGCAGCATTGTCGTCATGGGGGGGAGGGCTTTCACGGGCCATGCCTCCCCAAATGAGTTATTGTGCCCCCCCCACCCAGTCTGACACTGCCACCGCCACTCCCCTTGGTCCAATGTTGTCACCGCAACCACCCCTCCCACCAGTCCAACTCTGCCAAAATATCAGTACACCCCCCCCCACCCCACAATTACCCTTATGCCCTTCGATTAGATTATTCTGACGCTGACTCTGGAACCAAAGTCCAGTGGAGGATAAAGAAGAAATGGAAAGAAAGAGAGGAAGGAATTTCCTGAAACAAGGATAATCTCCCCATGCGCTGCCTGAGGCATTGACTTCTTCCAATCGCTCATTGATAGCTCAAAATTCCAGCCTGCTTCTCTAAGCCGGCATCCAGCCATTCAGCGTCTGTCTTCCCAGCTGGTTCTGAGCTCTGTTGTTACCAAAATGGCACCAACAGAGCATCAAGAGCTCCACATGGGCACATCGGGTGAATTTGTTTCAACGTGTGATATCATGTGGTCGCCAAAAGAAGTTTGGATAACAGACTTTTGGTCAACTGGTTTTCAGATAATTAGAAACATACTGTATACTTAATTAAATTAAAAAGAACAATAAATATAAAAAAGTAGATAATAAATATTCACAATTATCCTGGTGCAAAAAAAAGTGACTTGGAATAGCACTAACAGTCCTTCTGTGACATGATTAGTGTAATAAGGCGAGGTTCAAGATCCTGATACCCACCCATTAGATCAGTGGTTCTAAACCTTTTTCTTTCTGCTCGCATCCCACTTGAAGTATTCCCTATGCCATCGGTGCTCTGTGATTAGTAAGAGATTGCTTAAGGTGGGATGTGAGTGGGAAGGGAAGAATGAGAATCGCTGCTCTAGACCCAATTGGTACTGAAATATTTTGCTTGAGAAAAATTGTCATTGGCCCATTTCCTTTGGAGTTATGAAACCACGCACATAACGAGTCAATCAGGGACAATTAAAACAGTAGTTTTCAAACTTTTTCTTTCCACCCACATCCCACCTTAAGCAATCCCTTACTAATCACAGAGCACCTCTGGCACAGGGAATACTTCAAGTGGTATGTGAGCAGAAAGGTTCTTGAACCCAGAGGAGCTGGTTTGCAGACTTCTGCAGCTTCTGAAGGCAGCAGAGGAAAGAGGTTGTGACCAGGGTGATGATGTTAGCTACCCTTCAGGGAATGGCTATGATGGATATAGTAACCTGAATACGCCTGAGATGTTCTGATCTTGGAAGCTAAGCAGGCTCAGGCCTTGGAGGAGAGACCACCTGGGAACACCAGGTGCTGTAGGTTTCTGCAAGGGGCGCTGGACAAAGTGGCGACTCTCTGTCTGCCTCACGGTAGAAAGAAGTTAAAGAATTTCATGTATGTTAGATTCTAAATGTAGTATTACGTGATCATAATGGAAACTTTACCTTTACCTGGATGTGTGTTACCTTCTGGAGCCTTCCTAAGCAATTAGATTCCCAAACCAGTCTGTGATTCAGCCTGTCAGTGTCCTTTCCACATTGCACCCATAGCAGTTTGATGGAGTATTTAGCAACATGCCCAATCTCCTCAGGCAGTTTAGCAAGTTGAGGCATTGGTTTCCACAATGAGCTGACTCCAGTAGAGGGTTTCCTGAAATATGGATTCCTAGGAATTTGCAGGCTCTAACCCTCTCCACCCCTCTTCTATCAATGAAGAACATGTATAAGGACTCGTAGGTATGGGGAGAAGGCAGGAGAATGAGGCTGAGAGGAAAAATTCATCTGCCATGATTTGTATGGCGGAGCAGAGTCAATGGACTAAAGGTTTAATTTTGCTCGCTGGGACCTGCCACTATCTGTCTTTGTAAAACACGAAAGACGCTGTAATTGGAATAAAAACATGGAAGTTCTGGAGGAGCTCAGCAGGTCTTGCAATGCCCATGGGAGCAACAATATATGGAGGACGTTTCAGGCCTGAGCCCTTCTTCAAGGGTATGAATAAAAAAGCAGGAAGACACCTGAAAAAAGCTGGTGAGAAGTAAAGAAAAGCAGGGGAGGAGAACAGATAAAAGGTGTTAATGGGATATGATAGGAAGACAGGAGAGAGGAAAGGTGACAGGAGAGGAGGGTGCTAATGGAAACATTTCTGTTAGCCCTCCCCATCAATCCTTATGCCTCTGTGGTGCGCTGAGGTAGCAGCGAGCAAGCACAAACTCAAAAGACTGTACAACAGGCTTCATTCCAGTAAAAATCTAAACACCAGTTCATGTCTTGGTGGCTCCCCGTGTGACTGGCTCAGGAGTGGCCGGCTCAGGTTTATATTCAGGTCGACTGATTGACAACCAGCCAGGTGGAGTAAGCCCCTTAGGTGGTCTTCCTGCAGGTACAGAGATCGCCCCCCTGCAGTAGGCTGGTGGTCATATCACCACAGCCTCCTCTAGCTCTGTCTGTCTCTCTTTCTCTAGCTTTGAACTCATAGGACCAATCCCCATTCCCCCTCCCCCCCCACTGCCTTCCCCCAATCAATTCTCCCATGGGGAAACTGGTACAACTGAAGGCTGACGGTGACAAATGAGCAGGGAGTTGAGAAGGGGAAAGGGGAGTGTGAAAGCAGGATCTAGGAGGAGGGGAGGTAGAGAAGCTTGGTGGTTGGGGAAAAAGACAGGTGATGAGTGGAAGCATTGTACACAGGAAACACCGATGGACAAGGGAGAATTGCTTTGCAGAGGGGGAAATCCCAGTGGCAGTTTGGGTTTATTGGATCAATGGGTGGAGAAAATAGGTGGGAAAGATGGGTCTGTGTGAATTGGATAATGGTATGGGCCAGGGAGGTGGTATGAGAGGAGGGTGATGGAGAGTAGGTCCGGGATAAAGACAGTGTTGGTCAGAGAGAGAGCTGCAGAATGATTCAGTTAAGGATTGGTTGGGGATTAATCTGAAGCCAAGGATGAGCTAGGGGTGATAGGAAGTTGAGAGCTGAGAGATTTGGTGCAGCAATCAGGAGAGAAGAGGTGGGGAAGAAAAAGATCTGCACTTTTCAAATGCAGCTCAGAGAACTCTTCCTGACCAACAAAGAAATAATTACTTCTCTATTACCACAACAGAGAAATATATAGGCTCCAACAGTATCAGGTTTCTGAGGCAACAAAACCCTACTGGGGCATTGGAGCACAGATTACATATAACAAGTCTGATTGGGTGTATGCCGGAAAGTTTAATCACATGATAGATAAGCATGTGGTGCCTTGTCATGGGATATCAAGTCATGTGAGTTTGATCAGTATTATTACCATTATCTTTTTGTGAAGTCCTTGTGGTTGAATTCTCCTCTTGTGGTGGGAGGTGCGGTATCTGATTTGTTACGAGTGGTAATCATTTTGCCCATTGATGCGTTTTTTAAAAAATCATACTCCAGACATCCCTGCAGGCAGGATGTAATGCTCACAGCCAATGGCTTACTCCCTCTTTATTCTCCGTAGAGTCTAGTTTTGTCTAAAGATAAAGTGGTCTGACCTTGGGCTTTGCAAGTCAAAATTGGATTGTGCAGGCAAGTCTCATTTGTTTGTCATTTTTTTTGTCATTTGCTACTTGAGGACTAACAACTCACATTTTTAAGGGTATTCCTCTCCCCTTTCCACTGGTCTTCTTCAGAAGAATCTTTTGCTGTTGATGTTCTCCATTCTTCCAAAGAACATTTCTTTTTGTACCAGGCCTCCTGGCTCCATAATATTTATTGGCTCACCCTCTCTATGTCATTTGTAGCGATGACCTGCCGTTGCTGCTTCACCTTTGCAGGGAATTCTGGTCTCCAGACTTGCCCCATTGCCTGAGTCGCCCTCTACATTCATCAGCCTTGAACGTAGAAAGAGATTGAAGCATTCATTCATTGAAAGAAACCATAAAAATTGCTTTTTTGATATCTAAATACTATGTAAATTTTAATTTCATCTAATCATATTGCATTCCATTCTTGAAGGCATAACATTATTGGTAAAAAAATTACCAGATATTTTGGCATACAAGTCGACTGGCATATAAGTCAACCCCCATTTTTCAGCCTCATTTTAAGGGTCTTATGGTATATCCGGTGGATAAGTTGACCCCAGCTTTCAGGATGCCTCATTGACTGGCATACAAATCAACCCCTAAAGATCGCGTTGCCTGAGATGGGCATTGACTGCCATATATATTGACTCCAAAAGATCACACGGATTGATCTGCTGGCCATTGGCCGGAGATTATTGCAATCATGGAGGTTCCATCAGCACAGCACAACTCGCGAGCTTTAAATTGAATGTGATAGAAATGGCCAAGAAAGCCAACAACTGTGTTGCTGCAAGAAAATTTGATGTATATGAGAAGTTGTTAAGAGATTGGAGGAAGAAAGAAAAGACTTTAAGAAAAATACCAAAAAGGCAATGTTCGTTGAGAAAAGGAAGCACTCGTTGGCCAGAGTTGGAAAGTCATGTGGCAGAACGGGTACACGAACAGAGGCAAGATTGCTACGTAGTCACCGAAATAAAATAAGAGCATTTGCACTGCAGTGGGTCAAGTCACACCCAGACCTCAGTGATGATGTTGAGGCTACATTCGGCTGGTGCAATCGTTTCATGAACAGGAAAAATCTGGTATTATGACAAAAAACAAAGACTGCACAGAAACTTGATCTTGATCATAAACTTGTAAGTTTTCACCAGTTTATTTTGCGTAACTGGCAGAAACACCAGTTTGCACTGGCAAATATCAGAAACGTGGCTGAAACCCCCATGAATTCCAACATGACAAGCAATAGAACAGTGGAAAGGAAAGGTGTTAAAACTGTGCAAACCAGAAGTACAGGTCACGGAAGGACCAGGTTTACCGCGGTGTTATCGTCTGACGGGACCAATGGCAATCTTCAAATGAAAAATTAAACAAGATAAAATTCCCTGTGAGTAATTTTGTACATTTTCATGAAGATTGATAGATGAAAATGGTGTAAAACTATGGATAGACAATGCATGGAACAGGTGGTTTGCGCAAAGAATGGAGTTTGCTGGTCTGGGATATGTTTCGTAGCCATTTAACTGAGAAGACGAAAAAGATAATTAGCACTATATAATACTTACATGGCGATTATCCTGCGTGGGTTGACGTCTATATTGCCACCTCTCGATGTCTGCTTGAACAAGCATTTCAAAGACCATGTGCGTGAGGATTGGAATACGTGGATGTCGAGTGCAGTAAAGTCATTTACAAAAGGCGGGGCAATGTGTCCTGCATCACTTGATATGCTGTGTAACTTAATGTTCAAGGCATGGGACAAAGTTAAAGTAGAGTCTGTGATAAAATAGTTTAATAAGTGCAGTATCTCTTGTGCAATTTATGGCGAGGAAAATTATTTCTTGTGGGACACTGATGACGAAGCTGAAACTGCCTCATCAGATACAGACTGGGACCCATGTGATGACTGTTTAAACAGTAAGAGTATGGATGTGCTTGTTGCCATCTTTGCTTCAGAAGATGACAACGAGAGCGACTTTGAAGGGTCCTAATTGTGTTGTATTCAATAAAAATCTCAATGAAAATCTGTTGGAGTTGGGTTTTTTTATTTTTCAAGGGCCGACATAAACCGAATCTGCTTTTCATGGGTTGACTTATACGCTGGGTCAGCATGGATTGGGGTTTGAGCTAAATTTAAGGTCTCAAAAGTATATCCAGCATACAAGTCAATACCCACTTCTTTTTTGGAGAGATTTTTTTGTTTCATGATTCGACTTGTACGCTGAAATATACGGTAACTTAACTAATTTACATTAACCTTACACTCTTCAAATCTTCCTCAGTGAAACAACAGAAGGATGGCGTCACTGTTTCGAAGTGAGGAGATGTGTCTGACCCAACTTTTCCTGCAAGTGGAAGCTGCCTACTGTTGCATTTCTGAGCTGGGAGAACTTGGCTTCATGCAGTTTCGTGATGTGAGTGAAAATTAACAAAAGGTTTCTACTTCTTATAGGGGGTAGGGTTGGCTCACAAGGTGAGTATTTATTTTCTGTTTCAACTTCATGAGCTTCTCTTTTTTGAAATAAGACATGGATAACTGCATGGGAGGGGATTGGAAGGGTATGGGCCTACTCCAGCAAGTGGGATGAAAGCAAGGAACAGGTTGATTGGTATGGACGAGCTGGGCCTGTTGGCCTGTTTCCAAGGTGTGGGATTCTATTACTGGGCAGTCTTCTTGCCACTTTTCAGCCCATGTTTGACTGCTATTTGGATCTTGGTGCATTCAAGCATTATCTGTTTCATTTGCTGAGCCCATTGTTATTTCAAACCCAGTTCCAGTGCATGGCATCAGAATCCATGCCACAGTGTATTAGTGGGAAGGATTAGTGCCAGTAAAATTGGTAAAACTTCATTCCTGCTCTGATTTTGCAGGTGAAGCTGTAGCTTGTTAGCCTTTGTTTACTTCTCTCTGGCTGAGTTTTAGGTTTCACTGGGTACTACACTTTTACACAAGGTGGGAAGGTGTGATAAGAACTGCCTTGTTGAGGAGTGTCGGTGTGAGGGGGTGTGGGGGTCTGTATGTGGGGGGGGGGGAAGGGGATCTATTGGTGGGTCAGTGTGTGGTCTGTGTGGCTGGAGAGGGGGCTCTCTGTGGCCGAGGGTGGGGGGCCTCTCTGTGGCTGGGGATGGGGGGGGGTCGCTCTTTGGGTGTGTGCATGTGTCCTCCCAACAATGTGAATAGAAACGGTCTGTGCTGAGCTTGTTGTCCTTTGTGGTGCGGAGTAGTTTCTGAGGGAAAAGCTGCAGTGCTTGTGATGTTTAGCCATGGCGTTGAGCTCATTGAGCAGGAAATGAGCCATTTCATTCAGTGAACTTTCAGTTTTCTTCCAGTTTGTTATGATTTATTACTTTAGTTCTTCCTGGAATAGAATTTGTATCCCACCACAATTAATACAGTCAGATTAGGTGCAAGGATGGGCAGTGTGTAGTACAGTTCTTGTTGGGTCAGTGTAGGCAGGTTTCTCAGCTAATAAACAAATGTGCTCAAACCAGTGAGGGCCACTAAAAAGTAACTTGAAATCGGTTAACACTTTATTTCTACAAGGCCACAAATTCTGAATCTTAACTTGCAAAGACGAGTGTAGCTTGCATTCATTCCAAACGTTAGCCCCTTTTCCACTGGCATCCCAGTTAATTGGCTGTGCAATGTCCTGGGATAGGAGGCCGTTTGTGACCTTTCCACTGGGCCACCCTTAACTGGGACACTAATTGCTTTTCCACTGATCCTACCCATCCCCGAAGATTGGAGTGTTCTACCTTCAAATGGAAACGGGTGAGCTTCTGCTGTCCCTTTTCCCCTGGATTTATCAGCACGCCGGCATCAACAAATGCTGGGGATATGAGTACAGGTGCAGTACCTGTGCATTAGGTGCAGGTGGTTAATCCCTGGTGTGAAACAACGTCATTTGACACTGATGTTCGGACAGTGTTCCTTTTCCACTGGACTGTGTCCCAGTGGAAAAGGGAACTATAGATTAGCACAGACAATTGGTTGAACCTGGGATATTTCTTGGTGCCAAATACGCCATCGGGAGATTTCTCCAGGTGATATGTTGTGGTGCTTACACGCTTGATCAGCACTTTTAGTTTAAGTCTGTGTGATGTCAGGTGGTGATGGTCAGTACTTGGATCAAATGTAGAGTTCCAATGTCATCATGCTGTTGTAACAGATTCTGGAGACAAACAGCATTGCAACAGTTTTTTTCCCCCCCCCTCTCTCCACAGCTGAATGCAAGCGTCAATCTGTTCCAACGCAAGTTTGTAAATGAAGT
Organism: Narcine bancroftii; assembly: GCF_036971445.1. Lineage (NCBI taxonomy): Eukaryota > Metazoa > Chordata > Chondrichthyes > Torpediniformes > Narcinidae > Narcine > Narcine bancroftii. The sequence continues at coordinate 64,665,774 of NC_091479.1, read as the reverse complement.
TAGACGCTGTGAGGTGATGGAGAGAATTCTTCGTAAGTCTGCAAAAATGGTTTTGTGTTATTGTGAATTTGTGTTATTAGTCACATTGGCTAGATGAATCGTTTCAGGAATACTTGAATTTCTGCAATTGCTGAGAGAATTTCTCAAGAAGACATCAAATGGATTATAGGGGCTCTTTTGAAGGGAATTTAATATAAATGTATTGCCTAATGAATATTTTGCCTTTGCTCTTTAAAAAGGTGATGCCTTGCCTTTTAAACAGTGGCCCCTCAATCAAGATCCCCCCACAGGAAACATCCTCTCCACATCTGGCCCAAGACAATCTTTCAGGATCTTGCACGTTTCAATGGCCCCTTTTCACACTTCAAACTTCAGATATGAGTATAGCCTGTCCAATCCTTCCTCAGAACACATCCTACTCAACAAGTCTTTTCAAGACTGTTTCCTATGCATTTATTACTTTAAAAAAAATAGAATGGAGAATTAGGAGAATGTAAAATTCCAGTTATGGTCTCACCATGTAAATTGGGTATTTACCACCATTGGGTATAAAATAAACCACAACAGAGATTTGAGTCTTTGGAATTTGGAAACAGAAAGCTTTTGAGTAGCTTTAAGGCAGAAGTTAAATAAGTCAAGATGGGTGTAAGGTTTCTGAGGATAGATGGGAACGTGTAGCTGAGGTTACAATCTACTCAACTTTGATTTTATGATATAGCAGAGCAAACTCGTGGGATAGGAAGGCCTAATCCAGCTTTTAATTCTATGTTTGTATGGAAATTCCCCATTTGGAGAAGTGATTGCAGCTCTAGATTTTTCTCATAACCATAGAACCTAAACCAAATGAACTGTCACAGCATAATTCAAATATTCATAAAAAAGAACAGGGACAGATACAAACCAGTGAAATAACATTTAAATGTCAAATATCTATTTGTAAATGAAATGGTGAGACTACATTCCATGTGAATGGAGCAGCATTTGTATGGCTAAAAAAGGAGTGGTTAAATATGAAAACTGGATTATTACATGGTAAAACTGTCATGTGCTTATGGGAAAATATTTAAATGTAATAAGTCATCCTTGGGCCATATTGGCAGTAGCACTCAAGTTAAAACAGGGGTAGGCCACTGAGTTTCCCTGTAACTCCGTTCCTGAAGTCTGGTCAATATCCTAGTAAATCTTCTCTGCACTCTTTCTATCTTATCGATATCTTTCCTGTAGTTACATGACCAGAACTGCACATAATACTCCAAATTGGGCCTCACCAATGTCTTATACAACTTTACCATAATACCCCAAATCCTATACTCAATAAGGCAAAAGCTCTCTTTCCAGCCCTATATAACTCTGATGCCACTTTCAGGGAATTATGTATTTGTATTCCCATTTCCCTCAGTTCTACTTCACTTCTCACTGCCCTACCATTTACCATGAATGTCCTTTCTTGGTTTGTCCTTCCAAAATGCAACATCTCACTCTTGTCTGCATTAAATTCCATCTGCCATTTTTAGCCCATTTTTCCAGCTGGTCTAGATCCCTCTGCAAGCTTTGAAATCTTCTTCACTGCCTACAATACCTCCAATCTTAGTGTCATCTACAAACTTGCTGATCCAATTTACCACATTATCATTCAGATCATTGATATAGATGACAAACATCAATAGTCCAAGCACCAATCTCTGAGGCACACCACTAGTCACAGGCCTCCAGTCTGAGAAACAATCATCCACCACTACTCTCTGGCTTCTCCCTTCAAGCCATTGTCGAATCCAGTTCAATGACTTCACCATGAATACCTAGCATCTGAACCTTCCTGACTAACCTCATATGTGGGTCCTTGTCAAAGGATTACAAAAGCCAAGAAGACAATATCCACAACCTTTCCTTTATCAACTTTCCTGGTAGCCTATAATTTCCAGGATTACTTTTGGAGCCTTTTTTAAACTACCCTCCAATCCTCCAGCACCACACCTGAAGCTAAGGACATTTTAAATATTTCTGCCAAAGCCCCTGCAATTTCCATGATAGCTTCCCTCAAGATTCAAGGGAATATCTTGTCAGGCCCTGGGATTTATCCACCCTTACTTGCTTTAAGACAGCAAGCACCTCCTCCTCTTTAATCTGTATAGGTTCCATGACCTCAATGCTTGGTTTTCCTTAGTTCCTACAACTCTGTGCCCTTTTCCTGAGTGAATACTGATGAAAAAATAACATTTAAGATCTCTCCCATCTCTATTGGCTCCATACAAAGTTGACCACTCTGATCTTCAAGGGGACCAAATTTGTCCCTTGCTATCCTTTTGCTCTTAATATATCTGTAGAAACCTTTAGGCTATTCCTTCCCATTGTTTCCCAAAGCAACCTTGTGTCTTTCCTTTAACCTTCCTGATTTCATTCTTCAGGATTTTTCTTGCATTTTTTAAGCTCCTCAAGTATCTCATTTGCTCCATGTTGCCAGTACCTTTTATACACCTCTCTTCTTCCGAACTAGATACCCAATGTCCTTCGAAAACCACGATTCCCTATGACTTATAATGCCTTTAATCCTGCAACATACAAACTCTGTACTCTCAAAATTTCACCTTTGAAATTCCTCCACTTACCTCGCACATCCTTGCCTGAAAACAACTTTTCCGAATTCACACATTCTTGATTCTTTCTAATTTTCTCAAAATTTGCCTTTCTCCAATTTAGAATCCCAACCCGAGGCCCAGACCCATCCTCCTCCATAATTAACTTGAAACTAATGGCATTATGATCACTGGATGCACAATGTTTGCCAACACATACTTCTGTCACCTGTCCTGGCTCGTTCCCCAATAAGAGATCCAGTATTGCATCCTCTCTTGTTGTTACCTCTATATATTGATTTAGAAAACTTTCCTGAACACATTTGACAAACTCCAAGCCATCCAGCCCTTTTACAGTATGGGAGTTTCAGTCAATATGTGGAAAGTTAAAATCTCCTACTATCACAACCTTGTGTTTCTTGAAGCTGTCTGCTATCTCTCTACAGATTTGCTCCTCCAATTCTTGTTGTCTATTGGGCTGTCTGTAATACAACCCCATGAGTGTGGTTCATTCCTTTCCTGTTCCTCAGCTCCACCCATTTAGCCTCAGTAGATGAGCCTTCTGGTCTGTCCTGCCTGAGCACAGCTGTGATATTTTCCCTGACTAGCAATGCTACTCTTCCCCCTTTCATACCCCCTCTCCTATCACATCTAAAGCAACAGAAGCCTAGAGCATTGAGCTGCCAGTTCTGCCCCTCCTGCAACCAAGTTTCTCTAATGGCCACAATGTCATAATTCCACGTGCCATCCATGCTCTCAGCTCGTCTGCCTTCCCTACGATACTCCTTGCATTGAATTGATGCACCTGAGAACATTTCTACCTCGTACAACCCATTTACCTCTACTGGTGCATGCAATTTTAACATCATCTTTTCCCTCCTCCACTCCTCTATCTTCTCTGGCACTCTGGTTTACCTCCCCCTGCAAATCTATTTAAACCCACCAGAGCAGCACTAGCAAATCTTCCCGCAAGGATATTAATCCCCCTCCAGTTCAGATGCAAACCATCCTGTCGGAACAGGTCCCACGTTCCCTGGAAGAGACCCCAATGGTCCAGAAACCTGAAACCCTCCCTCCTGCCCCATGTCTTTAGCCACATGTTAAGCTGCATTGTCCTCCTATTTTTAACTTCACTAGCATGGGTAGACGTCCTTCAGCCTAGTTCCAAACTCCCTGAATTCTCTTTCCAGGACCTCCTCACCCTTCCTACCCATGTCATTGGTCCCTACATGCACAACGACATCTGGCTGCTCACCCCCCCCCACCCTCCTGAAAATGCCATGAGCTGGACCTGAGAAATCTCAGACCCTGGCACCAGGGAGACAACATAGCATCCAGGATGCTAGATCTCTTCCACAGAATCTCTTATCTGTCCTAACTATGGAATCCCCTATCACTGCAGCTCACCTCTTCTCCTCCCTTCCCTTCTTAGCCACAGGACCAGACTCTGTGCCAGAGATCTGATTGCCATGGCTTATCCCTGGTAGGTTGTCCCCCAACAGTATCAAAAATGGTATACTTGTTATTGAAGGGAATGGCCACAGGGGTGCCCTGCACTGCCTGCCTGTTCCCTTTCCCTCTCCTGACTGTCACCCATCTACCCTCCTCCAAGGTGTGATAGTGTCCCTGTAACTCCTGTCTATCACCCACCTCTACTTCCCAAATGATCCAGGGTTCATCCAAATCCAGCTCCAATTCCTTAACTCAGTTTGTCAGAAGCTGCAGCTGGATGCATTTCTCGCAGTCAAACTTGTCAGGGATACTGCTGGCTTCCCTGACGGCCCACATTCTGCAAGGGGAGTATTCCCCTGCCTTAGCTGCCATTCCCACTGTTTATGACTAGAGAAACAAAATGACGATATGTCAAACCTGTGCCTACGTGCTGAATCCTTTTTGTTCCTTGAAAAGGCTGTTCCTTTCTTACTTCAACTATTAATCCTAGCCTCTTACCTGTTCCAGTGCCACTGTCATGTCCCTTAGGGCACATTAATAGGAATCCAAATTTGCTGCAGAGCTTTATTGAATTCTTAAAGGTCAGGCGGCATTCGTGAAGAGTCAAACTGAGCATTCACAGTTGATGGTCATTCTAATGAAAGGTTATTAACCTGAAAACTTTAATAATTTTTATGTAGAGACTGCTAAACCACCTGAATGGTTTCAGGATTTTCTGTTTTATTTTCAAACCCCCCAGCACCCTGATCCAATATAATGAGTCTTATTTCTTCAACCTACTGTTGGATTTGCAGGATTTCTGGAGATTGAAATGGAAAGGGATGAGATTGTTGTTCAGGATGATGGTGAGATTCCACAGGCTCCTCTCCCAAAAGATATGATTGACCTAGAGGTAAGAAGGAGGACCATGTACATTTCATAACGTTAATGCACTCTACACCTGAGAGTTGCTGCCTTTTCTGAATGCCATATGTTGGAAGGGTTGGAAATTAAATAAATTGGATTCCCACCGAGTTCTCCATGTTTAGATCACAGATATAAATTACAAGTACAAGATGCAACCAAGGGTGCAAAATGGCTGGTAGAAGTGGATTTGTTGGTGGAGACTGTGGTCTTGTCAGGAATTGGGGAATCAATGAAGTTCAAGGGAATGCGTGTTTGTGTCGGTCTATGATCCATGCACTCTCATTGCGTGATATTTTTGCTCCTTCACATCGATGTGCCTGGTTCCATTTTCCATTATTGATGGAGTATTTCAGTCCAAGTCTTGGGTACATTTCTGTTTAGCAGCCAGTGTGATAGCAATCAGTTAAGGGGACCGAGATTTTTCTTGCATGTACCCTTTCCAGCTGCCTCACCACCACTTCCCCTCACTTTATTCTGAATTTGGGGTTTTTTGTCTCTCATAGAAGATGAAATAGCCAACATGGATCTGTTTTGACCAGAATTGTGCAGGACAGATGGTACAGATCAGTAGTTGTTTTCCCATCTGTAATGTTTATACATTTGTATTGAGTAATATTAGATGGGGTTTTAATCATACAGTCTAAAGGTCCAGCTCAACTACCAGACAGAAACATGTCAGCATCCCTCTCATTCGTTGTCCTGTAAATTCCACAAAATCTCCGGAGCCTACACAGCAGCTCCTTTGCTATCTGTTCTGTTTTGTGTGAAGCTGTTTCTCTGCTTCCAGGACTTGTTCATTGTAAAGATGGTTGTTAGTTCTATGAACTATTGAAATATATAATACATTTGTGCATGCCCTCGAGGAGAGGATGTGTCACTGGTCAGATGGTTGATCTCTCGTCATGATATTCCAGGCGGAAACTATTTGTTTCCCATCACATTCTATGCAGATCTTTCAGAATGAACTTGATGAGAAACAAAAAAAACAAGCTTAATTATTCAAACTTCAGGAAATGGAGTACACCTTCTGGGCCCTGTTGAAGTTAAACTCATAATAGGCCACCCCCAGGTAATGACAGGTTCAGTTTTTACAGGTACCTATAATTCTATTTTGTCTGTGTGGGATATGCAGCAAAAAAAACACTCATCAACTCCACAGTGTTGTGATGAATGGTATCAACAATGTGCAACTGTAAGAAATAACAATCTCCAAAAGTGGAGAGAGAGGAAATTAGCTTAGCCAGTCAAGGGAGCGAATGTATGAACAGGCTTCCAAAATTAATAATATTGTGGGAGTTTCATCAAATGTAGGTGTCCATAAGTAACCTTGTGATGGTCTATATTTTGCAACCAAAGTAATTTCTATATTTAAATATTTTGATAGAGTTTAATTGAAAATATGTATATAATAGGTTCCAAAAGAACCAAATACAATATATATTTGTATTATCATATTGTACATTAATGATAGTACATGAAATCATAATTAAACCTACAAGTATTTATTGCCCTGAAAAATAAAAAGAGAAAAAAAAAGACAAACTAAATGGGAGAAAAAAAAACTGTTGCTCAAACCCCTCTGACTGAACAAGGTTGAATAAATATTGTTAGCAGTCTTGGAATTGAACAGCGACCTCCAGAAGTCCAGCAAAGCCTACCAATCAACTGCATCCATGTACCTTAATTAGTCAAATTGCGGTAATAAAACCATAAATGGACCCCATGTCTTATCAAACATAACTTTTTTTTTCCTGATTTTACTTAATTTTCCTCAATGTCTAATATTCTCTCGACTCAAAAAGGACATGGTATTCTGTAACCACTGTAAGTGGGTAGGTGGAAAATCATCTTTCCATCTCAACAGGATTTTTCTTCAGGCCAGCAATGTAGAAAATGCTAACACTTATCTTTGATTTGAGGTTAAATTTATATTCTCATCCTTGGGGAAACCAAATAGTGCTTAACAGACTGGGTTCAAGATTGATCCTGAAGATATCAGAAAAAGTTTTAAAAATGTTTGTCCAAAATTTTCCTAATTTGGGACATGAGCAAAACATGTGTATCAAAGATGCTTCAAAAATTTTACATTTATCAGAGAATGGATTGATATCAGGATAAATTTGAGACGGTTTATATTTCGATAAGTGTACCACTTTAATTGAATCAAACTGCGTCCAGCACACAGAAAAGAATTATTGATAAGGCCTAAAATTGCGGACCAATCTTCCTCTCTGAGAAGGATAAATGAAGATCATTCTCCCATTCAGCTTTGAACTTCATTTAAGGAAATTATTTTTATATTCAATATTTTATAATATAAAGCAGATATATCTTTAGGTACAAAATGTAGTTCAAAAAGTTAATCTATAAAATTCAGATCAGGAAGACGTGAAAATTCTGTAAGTTTAGATTTAATAAAATGCCTAACTTGGTAATACCTTTAAAAAAAAATGTCCATTTGGTAAATTCTGCCATCAATTGTTCTAAAGATACAAAATTTTGTTGAATAAAAAGGTCTTTAAAGCTTTTAATTCCTAGCTGATTACATTCTTCATAACCTGCCTCTAAAATGGAGGACTGGAAAAGGTGAGCAGACAGAATCAGACGAGTGAACAAAAAATCCAAAGAAAATTCCTGATTTGAACAGAAATTCTTAGGAATAGAAAAGGAAGAATGAGCCTGAAACTTCCCACGTAGAAGTATTTTTAAAAGATTTCAACCCAGTTAGGACGGTTGTCTATTTTATCAAATTGTAACAACAAGAATATATTTCTTGTATTTATTGCCCAATAATGGAATAAAATTGGGTAATGACAAACCTCTGTCATTTCTTGTATTCCGAAGATAAATTTTATTTAATAGCGCTTTCATCCCTTGCCACGTATATATGACACAATAAATGATTCCAGTGCATCAAAACAAAAAAGATTTAGGGATAAATATTGGTAATGACTGAAATAAATATAAAAATTTTGGTAAGATATTCATTCTGACTGAATTAATATGACCATTCGTTTAAATGGTGACCATCCAGATAATATCTTAGTTTGATTAAATAAAGCTGCAAAATGTTATTTAAAGAGGTTTTTAATGACCACCATTATCATGATCACCATTGAGGGGTGGTGAAAATGTCATTTTGTTTTGTTCACTGTGCATATTTTCTTCATTCACCCAGGAAGAACATCTCAATTGTTGATTCCAACTGTTAAAGATGGAAGTCCACACTGCTCTGTTTGTAGATCTAAATGTTGATCACTCTTTGCTTTAAAAAACTTGAATGTAGAATGTCTCTTCTCTGTTTTGTCAATTCTGGTGACTAGAAGTCGATACTTTATTTGAGGAGCAATGCATTTGGATTGAATATGCACTGTCTGAATCTTGGCTGCTCTAACATGTACTCTCTTATTTGAATGAAACATTCAACATGCTGCAGACTTCTATTTTATTATATTCCTATAAGCTTATTTATCCCTCATCTGCAATCATTACAGCCTACCTATTTGGCACAGTTTGTGTAGGCAGCATGGTTCGTGGAGCGGTGAGCACAATACAGTTACTGCACCAGCTACTAGTGTTTGAATCCGGTGCTGACTCGAAGGAATTTGTATGTTGTCCGAGACTGTGTGGGTTTCCTATGGGTCCTCCACTTTCTTCCCACCCTTCAAAACGTACCGGGGTTGTTGATCAATTGAGTGTAATTAGGCAGCTTGGGCTCATGGGCCATACTATGCTGTATGTCTAAACCTTTTTCAAAAAATTTAATATTAGCTAGGCTCCAGTGTGCTTTTATGCCCTTGAATCATTTTCTATTCCAGCCTCTTTGTTTTCTCTATTCTCTTGCTTCCAATGAAGCCCATCTTTCCAATTTGGGAATGATTCCGGTTTTTCATCTCATCTCTCACTCCCTTATTTAATCCTTTTGATGAACATTCTTTCTTCCCTCAACCCCAGGGAGCATAAGTGAGAGCAGAGTAAATAATTCAACGGAAGATGTGTGGTTTTGATCTTGGAAATTTGAACTAATTTTATAGCATGTAGCTTTTGGTATTCCTGGGTGATAGTCATCCCGAAAATAGCATTTCATATGTGATGTTAAATCCAGGTGCCCAGAGGACTCCAAAACCCAGCAGCAATAGAAATTCACCAAGACAATGGTTACTTAAACAAAAGTTGTTTTTAATTTTCTTTAAACTTAATAACAAGATCAATCTTTAACTTATTACTATTAACTTAGCCTAACTTAACCCCTTTCTAATTTGAAGTGCACATGTATGTAATGTGTATATGTTCAGGAAAGTTCTTTGTTTCACAGTCCAGTCATTCACTTCTCACTTCTCCAAGTTCACTGGTATCAGGCAATTCTTATACTATGCCCAGAATTTAACATTTATGAATCTTCACCAGGCTCTGGTGCTTAAAGTTAAATGGTTACCACTCAGGAAGGTTCTTGTCAGTTTTCAGAGAGAAATTTGTTGCTCGTTGGACACACACAAACTGATTTCCCTCCAATCAGTCACTTCAGTGATTTACCGAAGAAACTTGCCCCATCATGGGTTTTCCAAATGATAACTTCTTCTTCCAGGTCAACATAGAGTTCCTCTTGTTTCCCTTATTTCAGGAGATACACTCTAGCCAGCCATTTTCTCTTGTAAGAACTACAACGGCTTTGAACAGGCTAAACTCAGAACTCACAGCCACCTTTAAAATGGGGTTTTTCAACAAGCTTGCCATGTTGCAGCCTCAACAGGTACTGTAGAACTTTCTCTCTCTCTCTCTCTCTCTCTCTCTCTCTCTCTCTCTCTCTCTCTCTCTCTCTCTCTCTCTCTCTGTGATAGTAGAATCCTGTATGTTTTTACCTCCCTCTGCTTGTAAGAACCAAAAACCTCTCCCAAGGCTCCAAACCCAATTTTTGAAAGATCTTATCAGTACTTCTGTTAGAAATAGAAGTACCTTTAAAGAAATTGCTCGAGACAAAAATTGAGAACAAAGAACATTTATTAAAGCAACAATGCAAAGTTGGGTGCTTCCCCTTACCCTGGGAATACACACATACACTGGGGCTCACCCAACTTTTATACAGTTGATTTCAGTATAGGAATACCCTCCCCCTTACATTCTTCTGCCTCCTGCTGGAGAGGTTTGGCATTAGGCAATCCTTCCTGCCTACGTGCAATTTCAGTATACTTGGAGGACCAGGGGGTATCCTGTCGGTGTCCCTTCATGTTATTGTCCTTATTCACACCTTCCTGATTCTCGGGGCTACAGTCTCTTGGTATGCAGAGTTGGCTCATCCTGTCTAGGGTTGGCTAATTTAATATGTATAAATCTGTGTAAGGTTAGCTAATTAGATATGTAGGACTTGGTACTTCTGTCCAGGGCTAGGAGACCCTTATCTGATCCAGACTACCTCAACTTCCTACATTCTATTGTTCCTTACCACTCCTTATCTTAGTCTTATGGTAGCTCTTGTCACAAAGAGTAGAAGATTCTTATGTTAATCGTGCTGACTCTGCTTTCCTGCATCCTAATCCCCAAGCTCATCCTGTTTGTACTGGTTACAGCCATTAACTGATGTATGAATTTTAGTTTCCTTCATGTTCATAATTTTAGATCAGTTTTCCCATCTCTCACACTTCTGAGCCTGGACTTTGTATTGCCCATACAGCATTCCTCATTCCTTCTGCAAAGTCAACTGGAGCCTCAATGTCCAGCTTCAGCAAAGCTCTTGCATTTTAAATGAGATGTCTTTTGTAAAATGTGTCTGTTAATGAAGTGACCTACACTAAACCCCCACAATCTATCTATTTTAAAGACATATTTATCCCTAACCATACTAATATAACCCGTAACACTATAAAAATCCCATGATAAGTGATGGTGACCTGGCCAAAACTTATCCCTCTCCGACGTAACTCGAGCCAGTCATCTGGTCTATACCACAATTGTGGGTAATTCTTGCATGACATTTGAAAGAGAATTGCATTTTTTTAGAAAATGCTTCAAGATATCTTGTAAAAGGCACTAAATAAATGTTTGCCTGTCCTTCATTAAAATTGGTTCATAGGCTCGACCTTTCCTACAATTTGAAGGCACAGGGCCTTTGAGCACCTGCAGATCTTTAGGGCAACTGCTTTCCAGATATATGACAAACATATAATGTCAGAATATAATGTTCATTTTGGGATGGTTGCTATCTATATTTCCCCAAGCACGGAATTTTCCCTGTATATGAGCTACCTGTTAAACTGTACTTTTGCCAAGACAATTCTCCTTGCTTCTATATATTTGTAACCATTTGCATTGCTGGTGCGTGCCTTGTCCCTATTCAATGATAGAAAGACTCGGGCTTCATCAATATCGTGTATATTTTTTAATGAGGTTTTCCCAATCCCTTGGCTTCATACAGCAATGATTTTATTTCACCTGACAATGCAGCTTGATTTTGCACTTCATCTTCAATCTTTGTAAGATCACTTCCGAAGACTGGTGTTAATTTTCTCAATTGGATCTTGGTCAATCCCAGAAAAGATCACCTCCATTCTGTCATCTTCTATGATCTTCTGCCTTCCATCGGCCTCCAGTGCTGGACTAGCCTATTTAAGTGAGCTGATTGTCAGAACTGTTTCTCCATTACACAGCACAGCACAAACAGACCAAACTTCTCTTAGAAACCCTCTTCCTCCACTAGTTTTAAAAGGAAATTGACTGAAGATTTAAATAAAACATTAAGGGATACAGGGAGAGAGAAGAACTGAGAGATGAGCCATAGTTCTAAACCTTCAAGATCAAAATTCAATTTGTCATTAATAAAAAGTGTCATATTATACAAAATTGCTTTTGCCTGCTGTAAGGCAGACAGGTTCGCCATTGGCAGAAATTGCCTGAAGTGTGTCTTACAGAGAGAGAAAAGAGAGGCCCCCCAGAGTCATTGAGTGTCCATGGATTTGCCTCCAGTCACACAGAGTCCAGTGCAAACCATCTGCAACCTGAGCTCCAGATTCGAACCTCTGATACCATCACTATAAAAATGATGGAACCTCTGAGCCACTTTTGAGCAGCAGTCCACAACCTGCTTTGAGACCCCTGACTGCAGTCTCCAGCAGCTTCCATGGGTTCCTCGGCTAGAGTCACCAGCAGCCTGCATGGTTCCTTCAGCCATGAAACCTCTCATCAATCCACACCATGGTCACCAATCCGTGGGTCATCTCCTCTATCCACCTTCCTCTGATGGGGAGGGGTGTTCCTGTTTTCTGGTGTCCTGTGCCAGTCCTCCACTTCCTTTGAGTATGCAACCCCTCGTGGCTGCTGCTGATATAGACACTACCATCTTTGGTCCAGACCCCACAGTCGTGGGATTTTAAATAAAACTATCATCAGTGTGATGTTTCTTTTGTTGTAATAAATAAACTTGGGGTTTTTTTAAAACAACTATATTTTATTAGCTATAGAACTCATTCATGACTGTGGAGATGCATCCATCTTGAATCTCTGAGCTGCAATAAACTGTCACTGGGTCCCTCTAGTGGTCAGGAGGACTACTAGCACTCTCATTGCAGTTAGCTCCTTTAATGGGCTGTTCAAAACCTTTACGGAGCTGACTGCAGTTGGACTGGGCTGATGGACTCCATAGAGCAACGCTGTATCTCTGCTCCCCATGGTTCATGCCACCAACAGAGCGGTCATTACAGTAAATCCGCCAGTGCTGCCATTATTTTTCCAATATCACGACTTTTTCCAACTTGTGTACGCACGGGGTGTTATGCATCAGATGCCAGTGTCTGGTTCAGAGGTAGAGCTTGTTGAAGGCATCTGATCTATTTTATATTTGGATGGGTTCTAACACTGCGGATAACAGTGCCTCATTTCATTTCAAAACCTTTTAATTAATCAGTTTAATGTACCCATATTTAAATTAAGATTTTAATTTTATCTTTAATTATTTAATTTAATAATTTTGAGTATTGTATCCAAGAACTGCTTCAAAAGCCTTTGACAATGGGGTTCTGCTTTGAGATATGACCTATGAAGGCTTATTTGCTGGTCCATCTTACCCCTCGGCTGGAGACCACAGAGGATCATTGGGCCACATCCAATATGATGATCACAGTAGCCTCAGTGAAGTCTTAGAACTGACTTGGAAGCAATGGCTTCCTGCCATGATACTTCTGCAATGCTTTGGGATGAAATATCTCCTTTGGATGCTTCACTTGTGTAAGTGACCATTAACTGGGAGTGTACTTTACCTTTCAACAGGTGGTTCTGGAAAAGCTGGAACACGATTTGAGGGAGGTGAACCAGAACCAGCAGACGCTCAAACAGAACTTTCTTGAACTCACTGAGCTCAAACATTTGTTGAAGAAAACGCAGGATTTCTTTGAGGTAATTGTAAGCAAATGTACGCTCTGGAATAGAAAGGATGGAAATGTTTTGTACTTATTAATCTTGGTCTGGATGATAGTAAGAAATCAAAGGATAAAATAATGTAAAAATTCTTGAAGTATCCACCCTCAGTGGTGTGAATGTACAGTGTGTCATCTGCAAGATACAGGGCCTCAACTTGCTGAATCATCTTCAAAAGCAGCTCTCACATTTGTGAACTTTGCCATTCAGAAGACAGTCTTATGCACATGCGTGCCTTCTTCGTTGCGCAGCATCCTGACTGCGCTTCCGTTGTCATGAGTCAAAATCTTGGAATTCGCAACCCAGTGGCACAAGGGAAACAGTGGATTGAGAGGGTATCTCACCATTGTCTTCTCAAGGGCAATTAGGGATGGCCAATGACAGGTGTCGTGAGCAGCGAGGAAGGCTTTCAAAGCTTGCAGAGGGATCTGGACTAACTGTAAAAATGGGCCAGAAAATGGCAGATGGAATTTAATGCAGACAATTGTGAGGTGTTGCATTTTGGAAGGACAAACCATGGTAGACAGAAACAGTAAATGGTAGGGCACTGAGGAGTACAGAGGAACAAGGGGATCTGGGAATGCAGATGCATAATTCCCTGAAAATGGCATCACAGGTAGACAGGGTTGTGAAGAAAGCTTTTGGCATCTTGGCCTTCAGAAATCAAAGGACTGAGTACAGGAGTTGGGATGTTATGGTGAGGTGGTATAAGGCATTGGTCAGGCCAAATTTGGAGTATTGTGTGCATTTCTGGTCGCCAAACTACAGGAAGGATATCAGTAAGATTGAAAGAGGGCAGAGATTTACTAGGATGTTGCTGGGTCTTCAGGAGTTGAGTTACAGGGAACGATTAAACAGATTAGGACTTTATTCTTCGAAGTGTAGATGAATGAGGGGAGATTTGATAGAGGTTTACAAAATTATGAGAGGTACAGACAGAGTAAATGCAAGTAGGCTCTTTCCATTTAGATGAGGAAAGGTAACTACAAGAGGACATGGCTTTAAGGTGAAAGGGGAAAGGTTTAGAGGGAATATTAGGGGAAATCTTTTCACTCAGAGTGGTGGGAGTGTTGGAATGAGCTGCCATCTGACGTGATAAATGTGGGCTCACACTTAAGTTTTAAGAATAAATTGGATAGATACATGGATGGGAGAGGTCTGGAAGGTTATGGAATGGGTGCAGGTCAGTGGGACTAGTAGTATGATTTTTTTGGCACAGACTAGAAGGGCCAAATGGTCTGCTTTTCTGTGTTGCAATGTTCTATGCATATCAAAATGAACTGGACCATCTAGAAAGGCAAATTACACCCAACCTTTATCTCTCTTCCATGACAATTGTCCTCTGAACCCCTTCTCTTTTTAAGAATAAGTTTTCCTCAGCTATTTCTAGTTAACTAAACTTTGATTACCCATCATAGTATCTTCCTTGATGATTTCTTGCTGTCTGTAACATTCCAGTCCCGTAAAGTACCCAGTGACATTTTCAAAGGTGCAACTAAATGCAGCTTATTTTTACCTCCTGATGTCTCACTACCAAATCACATGGAAGTCTTTCCCACTGTTGCCAATTAGTAAAACATCTCTTGAAACAAAATCTGGTATCAGTTTTCATTCTGTGTTCAATGCTTGAAAAATTGGCACAGTTAACTGATTATTTGAGAACATTGGTGATCCTTGTTAATTCCCGACAGGTACAGTCAGCAGGTGATTAATGATTCTGCCTGTTAAAGAACACCATCCATATTTCAGGTGCATTTGCAAGAGATACTTACAACAGCAGAAGCACAGATGCATACATTCAATAAATTCCAGAGAGGCAACAGAACAAAGACAAAGACTCCAATAGCTTATTGGTTAGAGCACTGATCTTGTAAACCAGGGTCCTGAGTTCGTTCCTCGCTGGGGCCTCATTTCTGTGAGGGGTGTTGGACAAAGTGGCGACTCTTTTTCTTCCTTTCGGTAGACAACGTTAAAGAATTTCATGTATGTTACATTCTAAATGTAGTATTACGTGACAATAGTGGAACCTTTATTTTTACATCTCACACTTGAAAGGAGATATCTTAACATTCAACTTTAATCCCCTATTCATTCCAGGGACCATCATAAGGTGCATTACATTGACCTGCATAAAATGTGAATAGAGGATTTTTTTTTGCAGACTGAAGCAAATTTAACTGAAGATTTCTTCAGTGAAGACACCATGCACCTATTGGAATTGCAGTCTGCAACTGCGGTGATTGCACCTGGCAGATTGGGGTAAGTGAATAGCTGTGATAGCTTGGTTGTTTTGTAATTTATCCCCTGGCAGTAGACCAGATCATTAAATAAATTTTGTGCTGTCACTTTGAAGTTGTGCACCTGTTATTATCATATGAAATCCAGCAACATTCAGCTCTGGAGTTTCTCGTTTCCATAATGGAATTTCCAGTTGCTTTTTTATGAAGTCAAGACATTTTCCAATAGGGATGGACCTTCTTAATGAAATGCAGACGATACAAGTGGCAAAGGTCCGAATTCAGACACCCCTTCAGATCAGCCTTCAGTACCATTATACCTTCAGTGCTGGTCAAGAAGCTACAAACTCTAGGTCTCTGTACCCCCTCTGCAACTGGATCCTTGACTTTCTCATTGGAAGACCATAGTCTCCTCCTCACTGATTATCAACACCCCATGGATGTATACTTAGCCCACTGCTCTGCTCATTATACACCCATGACTGTGTGGCCAGTCACAATTCCAATGCTATCTACAAATTTACCAATGACACAACAGTTGTTGGCAGAATCACAAATGGCAATGAAGAAACGTACAGAGGGAGATAGATCAGCTCTTTGAGTGGTGTCACAACAACAACCTTGAGCTCAACGCTAGCAAAACCAAAGAGATGATTGTGGAGTTCAGGAGGAAGTCACGGGTACACGACCCAATCCCCATCAAGGGCTCAGTAGTGGAGACAGTCAAGAACTTCAAATTCATGGGTGTCAACATCTCTGAGGATCTGTCCTGGAGCCTCCAGGTTGATGCAATCACAAAGAAAGTTCACCAGTGGCTATACCGAGGAGATTTTGTAGGTCTCCAAAGACCCTTGAAAGCATCTACAGGTGTACCATGGAGAGCATTCTGTCTGGTTCATCACTGTCTGGTATGGAGGCGCAAAATCTCAGGCCTGCAACATCACAGACCACTCCATTGAGGACGTCTGCATAAGGTGACATCTTAAAAAAGCAGCCTCTATCCTCAATGACCCCTACCACCCCAGGCCATGCCCTATTCATTCTGCTACCATCGGGGAAGAAGGTTCAGGAGCCTAAAGACGAGCACTCAGCGGCACAAGGACAGCTTCTTTCCCGCTGCCATCAGATTCCTGACTAATCAATGAACCAAAGACACTGCCTTACTTCTCGTGCACTAGTATTGTTTTATTAAATATATTTATTGTTGTAAGATGGTTATAATATGAATATTTTCACTGTGACGCTGTTGCAAACACTACATTTCATGACTTATTCATGACAGTAAATCCTGATTCTGATTTCATCTAGCAGGAATCCAGAGTTACCAACTCTGGTTGGACATTATGTTTTGACTATTACTTTTGTGACATTAACATTAAGTGATACATGAGGCGAGATCATGACACAATCCATTTCATCCCCCTATTTAACACTGTAAATAAAAAGGGCAATATTACAGTTGTTTCTCGATATGTTACCTCCGAACATCTTGCCTGGTTGGTCTTCCCGCTGACACCATAGGTTTGGAGATGGTGACTGCTGATCCCCTCTTCTTGCCTGACTCTGGAGTGAGTGCTGGCCTCAGCCACTGGAGAATGCTTCCCTGTTTCTTTTCCTTCCCTTCTCACACGGATTGAAATTGTCTAAACCAACTCCATTTCAGTGGTTTTGTAACACGCATTGCATGTAATCTAGCCATGTCAAATCAAGTTTATTTGATTACACAAGTACAACCTGACAAAACAGTGTTCTCTGATTCTCAGAGCAAAACATGCAGGCACACAACCAGATGTAACACACCTGCAGACAAAAAATACATATGCAGGACAAGTCTTCATACATGTATATCAATAAATAATGTTCATGAATAAGAGTCTCAGATGGTTAGTGTGACCAGTTCCTTTGGTTGTTCAGCATTCTCACCAGCATTGGTGCCGGGGGGGTGGGGTGGGGGGGGGTGGGCATTCTCCAACCAAGGTCTTTTGCCCGCCCCCAACCACACATGGTGACGCACCCTCCCGCAGGCCAAGCCTTTAGCACAAAACTTTTTTCATTAAAATATGTTTTAACATTAAAATTTACCTGTTCTCTAAATGAATTTAAATGAAATAAACAGAAATATGAAAGGAAGAATACTTGCGTTTGAGTCGTCAGAAGGGAAGTTGCATTGTAATGCGTGCAACATGCCTGTGATGTCATACCACGGCGCCAAATTTAAC
Organism: Narcine bancroftii; assembly: GCF_036971445.1. Lineage (NCBI taxonomy): Eukaryota > Metazoa > Chordata > Chondrichthyes > Torpediniformes > Narcinidae > Narcine > Narcine bancroftii. The sequence continues at coordinate 64,647,984 of NC_091479.1, read as the reverse complement.
GGGCAGTGGAAGTGCGTCAGAGGCAGGTAGACACCACCAGCACCCCCACCCCACAGCTGAGGAAGTTTTAGAGCTGAAGAGTGCACCCCCACGCAGTTACCCAAGGCCCCCCACTAACACTCACTCTGGCACCGACCCTAATTCTCACTGCCCATGGGAAGAAGCAGTTCCTCAGCCTAGTGGTGCTGGTTCTGATACTCCTGTCTCTCTTTCCCAACGGGAGCAGCTGAAAGATGCTGTGTGCAGGGTGGAAGGGGTCCTCAATGATTTTGCGTGCCCTCTTCAGACAACGATCCCAATAGATCATGTCAATAGAGGGGAGGGACATTCCAGAGATCCTCTCTCATGGTCCTGTGGATTGACCTTTGATCCATTTCTCTGCAGCAACTGAACCACATTGTGATGCAGTCAGCCAGAACATTCTTGTTAGAGCTCCTGTACAAGGTTGACATAATGGTGGCTGGTAGCATTGCCCGCTTCAGTCTTCTCGTAAAATGTAATCGCTGTTGCCCCTTCCTGAGAGGTGAGAAGATGTCGCGTCCACGATAGGTCACTAGTTAAGTAGACTCCAAGGAACTTGATGCTCTTCACTCTCTCTACTACAGATGTGTGTTGTGTGTTGGAGGGTGGTCCTCCTGATCAAGGAACTCCTGAATTCCCCTGGCTCTATCATTCATGCTTACAATGTCCACAAACAGTTTAACTTCACCAGCCCTGAAACTGATTCTTACAGAAAGTTGTTTTAAGATGAAGGGTTCTGGACTTGAACATTTTAACATGCTGCTCATGACCTAATTTTCCAGTTTCAACTTGTGTCTCAGAACGATTTGATCTTGTCAGAAACTCTGTCCTCAAGACTCCTGCTTCCCATCAACAGATGGTTAGGCATTTCTATGTTGTACAGTGGTGTCAATCTGAGTCTGCCCTGATGAGATAAAGCTCTACACTTTAATCCTTGCTGCCCTTGGCAGACTGCTTGTTAGTGAATTTAACACTGCATCAAAGTAATCCCCACACTCAGCAGATCAAGTGTATTCATACTGGCAGATTATGACTTTTCCTTTATTTCACAGGTGATTTACAAGAAAAACCATTGGCCTGAGTATGAGGCTAGAGCCATGTGCCACAATCCTAAAAGCGCCCAGAGGGTGCGAGCTGCAGGATAAAACCTAAACCCTGTTCTCTCCTGGAGTCTCACTTAGCCCGAAGCCACCTGCTGTTCATCTGTCCTGATGTGCTTGAAAATTGAGCTGGTTACCAATCCATCCTTGGGTAGCATGACCAGGAGATTCTAACATCTGTTGCAAACGCAGGAACGTGCCAAGAGCCTGACAAGCGAGCAAAGCTTTGGAGGGCTGATGTGCACTGAAGCATGCAGAAGAGAAGTTCCAGGGATTCCTCTACCACTGAGGTTTCTGGCAAAAAGTCTCCAACACAGTACATTCACCCAGCAGCTGCAGATTTTCCTGCTCAACTCCATTACATCTGTCCCTCTTCTCATACGCATCTGAATTACTCAGCGATTCCACTATTTTCTGTGTTTGTCTCTGAATTCGAGGATCTGGGTTCCTTTGATTTTCAGGGGCAAATTTGATGTATGCAATGCTCTCATTCAAACTCTGGCCAATATTCTCACGGGCATTCTTTTTACACTGGATGTTCCAGGTTTATCGCTGGTGTGATTCGAAGGGAGAGGATGGCTGCCTTTGAACGCCTGCTCTGGAGAGCTTGCAGAGGGAACGTATACATGAAGCAGTCAGAGATGGAAGTTCCTTTGGAAGATCCAAGCACAGTAAGGAATTCTTGTGGATGTGTTTGAATAATCCTTTTGATCACAGCATAGAATTGGTTTTAATGAAAGCCTGGAAGGTTAGAAAGCTGGAATGACAGGAAATGTGATAACCTCTGATTATGTGGGCACAATTGTTAAAAATGCCATTGCCTCATTCTGTTGCTAACAACCTTTCTTCAGGACCTTAGTGCCTGGGATCATTGAATTGCTTCTGGCAATTTATTGGGGATGCCACAGTTCCCTTTGTGCACCCATGAATGAATGACATTTTCTATAATATGTTATCTATTAAACAATTCTAGAGATGCAAAAAAAATGTCAGTTTTGCAAATCGATCTTTGGACTTCCAATAGTGTTATGGTAAGGATAGTGCTGGCAGGTGCAATAGTCTGAGAGTGTTGAGAATAAAAAACTGTTCTTGCTTCATTGTGCAAAAGATGGGCTACATAGGATCAGAGCCAGATTCATAAAGCATGGAGAGCGTGGACATTCAAAGGTTGTTTCCCTGGTGAGAGAGTCTCGGATAAATTGGCATTGCTTGAGGATTGAAGGGCGTCCACTTAGAACAGATGTGGAGGAATTTCTTTAGCCAGAGGGAGGTAAATCTGTGGAATTTGTTGCCACAGATGGTTGTGGAGGCCAGGCCAAGGAGTGCATTTAAGGCAGAGATGACAGGTTCCTGATTAGCTAGGGTGTCAAAAGTTATGGAGAGAAGTCTTGGCAGTGGGGCTGAGTGGGAAAATGGATCAGCTCATGATTAAAAGGCGGGGCAGACTCGATGGGCCGAATAGCTTATTTTTTGCTCCTGGTCTTGTAGGGCAATCCAAATTCTAGGCCTAAATTCTTAACATAATCATTTGGACAGTTGTTGCAAAAGGGGAAAGGTTGTTTGGGGTGTTTGAAACATAGCTTAGAGGAAAGGTTGGATTGGTTGGGGTAGTTGTTTTTTTTTGTTGGAACAAGGAAAGCTGAGAGGGTACTGAATAACTGTTTTATTAATACTTAGTCTATTTAAGCCATGTAATTATGCACAGCCTAGATAGATTAATTAGAGATGATATCTTTCCCTTAGCTGAGGGGTCCAAAGGACTCAGTGGGAGATGAGGGAAATTGTTTTCACTAGAGGATGATGACAGTTCCTAGTTTGTGACCTAAAAGGCTGGCAGAAGCAGAAAACCTCATCACATCAGAACAGTATCTGCATGTCTACTACTAGAAGAATGGTGATCTAGCCATAGCTAGGATGATGCTGAGTTGCTTCATCCAACACAGATGAAATTAATTGATTGATCTCCTATGTGGTTAAAAATTCTGTAAAAGGAAGAGGAAGAAACGAAAAGTCAAGCGAGCAAAGGCATTGAAAGAATTGGAAAGTCTCTTTTGGAAACATGAACCAGGCTTTTCTCTTTCAAGTTCTAATTACTTTTGTAACGTTTAGCTTTGTTTCTGATTTTGTTTAAGATAGAGTTGCTAATTATAGTGCAGCTACTTGGTTTGTTTGTGGCTCTAGGTGTTTCCAGTCCCAGTGTGTGAGTGCTGGACAGTCCTGAGGGAATCCATATTGCAGGAGGCATCTTTCTTCAAATTAAAGATACCTTGGTAGAATTTGAATCAGGTGTTTTCCCACTCTCCTCAGCCAGCATGACCAAAAACAGGTCAAGTTGCAATACGGGGTGGCATTCAACCGTGGTTGGACTAAAAGGGATCAATTGCACAAGAGAAGAAGCTTCTTGATTTCTGGGCTCCTTCAACATGTTTGTTTTCCAGCTTGTGAAGGTGCAGAAGAACGTATTCATCATCTTCTTCCAAGGCGAGCAGCTGAGACACAAAGTGAAGAAGATCTGTGATGGGTGAGGTGATCATTTTTGTGCAATGAGCACGATGTCCCAACCTGCTCGGCAGGGTTTGGGAAAATCTCCCAGCATAGAGAGTCGCTAGCTCTTCAGATGATTCTTATTATTTTTCTTTATTCTGAAATTGGTTCAAAATGATCAATTGAAACCAAGGAGTTGGAATGAATATTTTGGGGTTTTTATAAAGGATCAATTATTATAAAACATTTTAGTCCAGCATGTTTAGAACTTTGCTGGATTGGCAGATTTTTTTTGGACAATCGGGTGCTATTCATTTAATACTCCCTATTATGCACTTTCACTTGTTTTATAAGTTGTTTGATTTTTCCAGTATAATGAACCAGAGCAAGGCTCTGCTGAGTTTCACAGGAGTGCAGTAAACAGACAGAAGACATTACAGCACTGCACTGGCTCTTCAATGCATGATGTTGTGCTGACCAATATAAACCTACCACAGTCACAACCATAACCATGTATTTTTCTTGCATCCATATGCCTGTCTGAGTCTCTTGAATGCCCCTATTATACCTGCCTCCACCACCACCCTAGGCAACATATTCCAGGCACCCATTACTCTGTCTCCCCTCCCCCCCACCTTCCCCCCCCCCAAAAAAATTGCCCCTAACATCTCCCCTGAACTTTCCTCCGTCACCTTATATAAATGTCCTCTGATACTTGCTACTATCAACCCGGGAAAAAAATGCTGGCTCTTCTAATCTTGTAGATCTCTATTAAGTCACCTTTCATCCTTGTTTGTTACAAAGAGAAAAGCAGTAGGATTGGCTCATAAAACATGTTTTCCAATCGAAGCAGCATCCTGGTAAATCTCCTTCACACCCTGCCCAAAGCTTCCACATCCTTCCTGTTTTGAGGTGCACACATATTTCAAGAAGCAGGTGAGCCCATATGAAATGGTGAACCATCTAATTTGTGAACTTTTGGGCAGTGGGTTCTTGGAGTTTTACTGTCTAAAAGATCAACAATTGTGCTGACGCCAGGAGCACTAAGTCTTGTACTAAATGTAGTCCCAAAAAGAAAAACGTATCATCCTCCACCACCAGTATAGTGTCTATAGATTTTGTATTGCTGCTTGCAAAGGTTATTTAGAGATAAAGCTATTTGAAGACATTTACTTTTGTTTATGGTAGTGTTTGTGGACAACAATGTGTCAGAAATCATTCTGCATCTTAAACATACCGATGGGCAATCAAGTTACTCCACGAGGATTCAAAAGGCTTTTATTAGCTTAGACATTAGCTGGGGCTCAGAGAGCATCTGGCCTGGATCTGAGCAGGAAGTGATCTGTGGTCAAGGTCTTGGGTTGGGACCTTTATTAGGGAATCTTCTAGGAGGGGTCAGAGGGAAGGAAGGGGTGATCCAGGCCAGTACATACAGTGGTGATACCAGCACACATACCTTTGCATTTATACTCTCATTTTTCAAAACGCTTAGACATTTGTACAAACTAACAACTTGCACAAAGTTTCTACAACAGATAACCATTTTTTATCAACTTGCATTTGTAAGTTCAACTAATTATACTTTCATTCAATCAATTGTTCTCTTTATTCCCTGAACTCCTAATTTCAGTTCTGAAATAGCTACCTGGGACCCTAGTAATCCCAGTACATCAGTTCTTTAAGTGCCCTTCATACACATTTGGTTTTGCATCCACCAGTATTTTTTTTAATGTGTGTATCTGAAAATATTTTGTATTCTAATTTTAAACAAAAGTTGTACATTATCAGCTACATAAAATTGGGTCACTCTGAGCATAAGAAAAAAAAGCTACTTACACTATGATTTTTTTATTATAACCAGGGCACAATATGAGAGCCTTGTAAGTCTCTGCTGTGGCTCCGTCCCAATCTAGGCCTGACTTTTCCAGTGCAAATCTGAAGGCCAGGACGTTGTTTGATGGGTAGGCATCTAAACATGCTGTTCCACCACATATGTATACCTCGAAGGCAAAATCCCTTTCCCTTGGCCTTTGGAAAAGATTTGTAGTATTCGTATAAGATAAGGACATTCTGCCCAGAGTATGGGTTGACCTTTGTGACATCTTGCTGCAGGGAAACTGCAGCATCTCTGAAATTGCAACTCTGACCATTTCAATAAATAGACCATGAGCCATTTTGGGATATACTGAGATCACAAAAACCATTTTATCAACGCTGGTTTGTTCTTCTGCACTCTCGTTCTGCTTCAACTTCCCCCTTCCCCTGAGCGTGTCTTCCAACATTTTCTCCCAAGCTCTTAAGATTTTAACTACAACTCTTCCTTCTGTTCAGTTTGCACTGCCAATATTTATTGTTACTTCAAGCATTTATGGCATTTCATTCCTGCCAGCTACTTATTGACTGCCACTCTTATGTTTTTAGTGGCACTAGCTATAATTAACATTTGCATTGTATCCTATTGATGATGAGTTTATTGTTGTTGTACACAAGAGTACAATGTTCACGTGCACACAATATTGAGTGAGGCTGTTTCTCGAAGCTAGGTTCCCAATCAGGTTTGAAGGTAAACCAGATGGCAGATGCTGGGATGTGGAACAAATAAAACACTGGAAGAACTTGACTAGTCAAGCAGCATGAGTGGAGCCAAGGGGTGCAAGTTGATATTTCTGGTTGAGACCTTGAATCAGGATTGAGGGGGAACAGGAATGATGAGCAGTATGCCTTGGGCAGCGGGGTGCACTCGGGGTTGATGAGTGGAGCCAGATAAGGAATTGGGTATGAGTAGATGGGACCAAGTGAAGGGGGCAGTATGGGAAAAGGCAAACAAGGAAAAACTAGGTGGACAAGTGAATATGTGGGAGGAGAGCATCGAGGGCTGAGGTTTACCTGAAATTGGAAAATGCAAAGTTCATACCCTTAGGTTGCAATGGGAATGTGACACTATTGTCCTATTTTTGTGTTGGTAGCAATGGAGAAAGCAGAGGTCAGACAGTTTGGTGTGGGAGTGGGAAGGAGTTTTAAAATGGCATCCAACTAGAAGCTCAAGATGACTGTTATGGACAGTGCAGTGCTCCAGCGTTCACCTAGTCAACACTTGATTTCTCTAACATAGAGTAGTTGACCTGATGGAGGAGATGCTGGTAAGTCTCCCCCTCACCTGAGGACAGTATTCATGGTGGCGAGTGAGGAGACGAAGGGACAAGTGTTATACCTATGGTTGCACGAAAGAGTGTCGCAGGGAAGTAGGGGTGAACAGACGGGGTGTCATGAGGAGAATGGAGATGTAGTTGACAATGGGATCACATTGAAGCTGGTGGAAATGATAAGCAGAGCCTGGTGGGGTGAAAGATGAGGATCAAGAGAATTTCTGGGAAGGGGTGTCTTGGACAGCAGAGGGTGCAGATAATGGAGGAGATGAATGTGAAGGCTCCATTGTCTATATAGGTGTCAGAGCACATTTCAAGGAGGAGGAGGGAATTTCACCCATTCCCCCTTCGTACTGCCATATGCTGGCCATCTTCCCTTTCAGTCCTGTTGCAAGGTCTCGTCCTGAAATGACAATATAAATCTTTCTCCTCCTCAGTTCCAGTCTGACTCATTGAGTTCATCTTTTTTTTGTTTAAACTGGCTATTTAAAATGAGGACGTGCAGCTCAGTAACAGGCTCTTCCTGCCCACAAGCCCGTGCCCCCCAGTTGTTAACCTGCTGAGTTTCTCCAGCATTGTGTTTTTACTTTTGATCTGAAACCCTGATATGTTTTGAATGGTGGGAGGGAACTGGAGCACCTGGAGGAAACCCAGGCAGACACGAGGAGAACATACAAACTCCTTACAGACAGTGTGGGATATGAATATTGGTCGCTATTGCTGTAACAATGTTGGACTAACCATTATACTAACTGTTCCACTTTTTCACCCGTACATTTTGGTGTTTGCAGTAAAATCTATACATTTTTAAGTGTTTGTGTAGCAACTTTGCCAATCTTAGAATGCACATACAAATAATTACTTTAAAGTTTCTGGTTTTAAATTCAGAACTGGAGATTGGGAGAGCCTTGAGCACAGTTTCTTGAAGAGTAAGTGGATAGAGATTGCAAAAGAGATTCCACTTGTTTGTACTTCAGCAGGTTTGTGGTGCTATACCACTAGCCGACTGCAGGGGGAAACCTGTGTACCTGCAGAAGAGCACTGGAGGACAAGGCAACACCTGGTCGTCTGTCAATCAGCCGACCTGAATGGACCAAGCCCCACCTGGTCGGCTGCCAATCACCATCCAGGATATAAGCTAGATCTGGCCCCTCGAGGTCAGTCTCAGAGCCAGCACAGCATTCTCACAGCCAGCTCTGTGGAAGTTTATGTGGAATAAAGCCTGTGGAACAGACTTTATGTTTTGTGTCTTGATAGCGCATCACAAGGTTTAACTGCAATCTTGTGTCGAATAAGAAGGACTGGAAAAATAAAATGTTTAGCAGCATGTGGTAAGCCATTGCTATGTTATGATTGGCTGGACATGCCGCCCGAGAGCGATCCTACCCATAGCCCCATTCCACTCTGCCTTGATCAGTCAATGAAGTTGACGGCTGTTTCAGTCTGAGGCGAATAAAGGCCTGATAGTTTCACAACTCCAGTCTCTTGTGATTATTGATGGTGCATCACAGCACCTTTTATTTATGGCACTTTGTGGTGAGGAAAGTGCAGTGTGAACAGCTTTTTAAAAATTTTACACAAACCTTATCTTAACCAATTGAAAATGTTGCTATTTAAAATCAGAATGTAGAATATGCTCATAAATAGACATTTAAAAAAAGAATGAAAATGCTTATTGTTAGCAAAGGGTTGAAGCTTGATTAATAATAGAGCTGTATCTTTTAATCAGTGGGCAATTGACCAGCGGCATTTTCATCCCGCAGTGATTGTGTTTCTCGAGGCTGGTGTTGAAGAACATCAGCTCCTGTCTGATTGCCGACATGGATACCTTCCAGTTCGCCTATTGTAGCAACAGGTCTACATCTCACTGGCTCTACACAAAGCCCTGGAACACCTACAAAGCAAAGACACATCAGAATGCTCTCTATCGACTACATTTTGCTATTCAACACCATCTTCCCCTGAAAACTGATCAGCAAACTCCAAGACCTGGGCTTCAATACCCCAGTGTATCCTGGATTTCCTCACATCAAGACCACAATCAATGAGGATTGGTAAGAATATCTCCTCCACAATCTCTATCAGCACCAGAGCACCACAGGGCTACATTCTTAGCCCCCTGATCTACTTGCTTTTCAGCTGTGACTGTGCTGCTCTGTACAGCAATAACACCATCTACAAATTTGATGATGATGCCACACCAGTGGGATGCATAAAAAGGGGCAATGAGTCAGCAAACAGGAGGGGATTGAAAACTTGGCTGAATGGTGTTATATATAACAACAACCTCATACAGAATGTCACCAAAACCAAGGAGCTGATTATTGGCGTCAAGAGAAGAAAACCAGAGATATATAATCCCGTGGTCATTGGGGGAATCAGAGGTGGAGAGGGTGAGCAAATTTAGATTCCTGATGGTCACTATTTTGGAGAACCTTTCCTGGACCCAGGAATTTGCAGATGATTGGTATGACATGGAAAACTTCTATAGAAGTATCATGGGAAGTGTGCTGACCAGCTGCATCCTGGCCTGATCTGAGGGCACCAATACCTCCGAGTGGAAAGCCCTGCAAAAGATAGTGGAAACGCCCAATACATCGCAGGCAAACACCCCTTCCCCCAACTATCAAGAACATCTACATAGAACGCTGCTGTCAGAGAGCATCAGCAATCGTCAAGGATCCACACCACCCAGCACGCGCTCTGTTCTCGCTGCTGCCATCAGGAAAGAGGTGCAGGTGCCATAAGACTCGCACCAGCAGATTCAGGAATGGTTGTTACCCCTGCACCTTCAGACTCCTCAACAACAATTGGAGACTTACTTAAGGACTCTACGCTGCACATTTTTATTATTGAATATTTATTTTCTGTTCGTGTCCACTGCTTTCTTGTTTACATTTCTCTTTTTTGTTTACACAATCTTGAGTTCTTTTATTTGCACTGCTAATAATTAGAATCCTGCCTGGCCTGCAGGAAAAGAATATCAAACTTGTATGCGATTTTATCTACGTACTCTGTCAATAAATCTGAACTTTGACTTTAAATTTTTTCTGAGCCACAGGTGGTCCTTTAGCTTGCTATAGATGGTCTGCAGTGAAGATAAATAAAACAAGGTTGGAAATTTGATGACAAAGCAAATTCTTACATTTTCCCACCAAAATAAGCCTGTCAGTGGTCCAGGAAATCACTTGACCTCACCATTTCTCCCCGGTCTTTTTTTTTTAAATGTTGGTCCGTAGATTTATTATCAGTGATCCAGGGTAAGCAAAAGAACACTGGGGTGATCCATATTGTGTTTCAAGGATACGACGCCTCATCCTGACAGAAAAATCCAAACAGAATTATTAAAATATTTTTTAACAGTAAAGGTGACCAAAGAACACCTTTGTAAAACCCATCTTGGACACTGGGAAGGAATTCTGCCATCCCTGCCCCCTTGACTCTGCCATAAGTAAGTTTTGTACTTGATTGGCATCTAAGGTGGCCCATCTCAATCAACTCGTGACTTGGGACGGTTAAAATAGAATCAGGGCAACTAAGGGTTGCCGGAAACAGCTCGGTACAGCTAACGTTATTAATTTCCATTCTGGTTTGTCTCAGGTTCCGTGCCACTGTCTACCCATGCCCTGAGTCTGCCAACGAACGGCGAGAGATGGCTGCTGGCGTGAAGACGCGCATTGAAGACTTGAATACTGTGAGTGACCTCCCAAAAGCCTAGCGATCGCTTCCTATTTCAGAGCTCTACATCGTGAATCTGGCTGGTGAGACCAAAGAGGGTGAAAACTTCAGTTCATTCCAGTCAAATTTGGGAATTTTGCAGAGATGATGGTGGTGGTATCTTATAAGTGCCTTCCGATAGTCTCAATCACTGCATCCTGTAAACCTCAGCCCGGGAACTTCCAGACAATTTTTTGAATCCCGCCCACATTGTAAATAGTGGGGAATTTTATCATCCAAGATAGGTGCTAAGATGAAAGGGGTGGTCTCTGATTGTAGCTCTCACCGTGATTCATTTATTGTTGTATAATGTGCTACACTGGGTGAGAACTTCATCAAAACAGAGAAGGCCATCCTTTTCTTTCTGGATCAAGAATGGCTCAGATCTTAACCTTGCCATGTGCTAACGAAACCTGGACACTGCAGCTGGATTGTGACTGGAGGTTCGAGTTCCCTTGCATCTGGAACGTAGTCATCTTAAAATGAACAGTTTGCTGTTGGTCCTAAAGATTTGCTCTGCACGCACGGGAAGTTTGGTGGTGAGGTGCAACCTTGAAGTGAGAGAGGTTGAGAAAAATTTAGAGTCTTTGACAAAATCTTGTTTGGCACAAGCCTTCACTGAAATTGGTTTCAGCTCCTTTTATGGACCTGCTAGTTAAAATTGTGACTTGCATGCCTTCACGTAAATAATTCCTTTTGTCTCATAAAAGCCACAAGAAAAAGTGCAGTGGGTTGATGGGCACCTCGATGCCTTCCAATACAACCAGCAGAAATTCATGGAAGTAAATCACCTTTCTCAAAGCTGGACTGAATTGGGGGGCACATCTGAGAATGGGGGAGGAGGGAGAGAACCACTTGCACTTTTTGAAGTGACTTTAAGCCTTCAGCAGAAATATTGCATTTAAGAACATTTTTAAAAACAAATCCCATCTTTGGCAAGTCAAATACATTTTGAGCTTTACCAGCTGATCAAATTTGAAGCTTGTACTTCTCTAAAAAAAAAATCCAGGAAATCACCTGACCACGGGGTGTAAGTCAACTGAGAAATCAAACCCACAGCCCTGCCTCTCAAAAATCCCACTCCATCCCCCACCCACTACCGTCCCTGTTCCTCATGAAAGCGTAATGACTTGGAGGAAATGCAGTGATGAAACACCGAAAAACGGGACCAGAACTGAATTTCTTTGCTGCCTTGGATTTGAGGAATTTTTTTAATGTTTTTAGAAATTCACATTTGTTTTTTTTTTGGGGGGTGTGGGGAGGCGTGCAATTTAAGGAAACGATACATGATGGGGTAGTGGTTAAGTTCCTGAACCAGTAATCCAGAGTGAACAAGCAGAAGTTGATCAGGGACTCGCCTTCCACCCAGATATGATGACTGATGGTTTCTCTCCATGGATGCTGCCTGACCTGCTGGTTCCCCTCAGTCAGTCATTGTTCATTTAAGTTTCCAACATCTGCAGTTTGTATTTTCACTGGATAAATGCAGCGCCAACCAGTCCATTTCCAGCCAAGCAGCCGTGGAATTTAAATTCTGTAAATAATATCCTGTTTCAAAAAGAAAACTCGAGTCTTTTTAATGACGACCACAAAGCGAATGGATTGTTGTAAAATCCTATCGTGTTCACAAAACTCTCTCAACAGAAATCTGCCATCTCTCTGCTTCTGGCTGTTTTGGAAATCCAGAACTATTCATTTGGTCGACTCTTAAATGTCCTTTGAAATGGGTCAGGGGTGGGCAATAAAAAAGCTATCTTTCTCATTCGCTTCCAGATCTGGAAAAAAAAGAATAAATAAAATGAAAATAGGTGTGGTGAGGCTTGATTGCGTGATTGATTGTGTTTGCGGAGGTTTGGTATGATGTTCGAAACCCTGGAAAATTTCGACAGATGTGTGGTGGAAAGTGTGCCGACCGGCTGCATCTGAGTCTGGTCTGGGGACACCACTAGCCCTCCCCACTATCGAGAGCATGTACATCAAATGCTGCCGTCGGAGAGCAGCAGCAATCATCAAGGATCCACACCACCCAGCACATGCTCTATTCTCGCTGCTGCCATCAGGAAAGAGGTATAGGTGCCACAAGGCTCGCGCCCACCAGGTTCAGGAACAGCTACTCCCCCTCCACCATCAGACTCAATGACAACAACGTCAATGAGAGATTAATTTAAGGACTCTCACTTGTGCTCTTCATTGATTTTTTAAAATTCTCTATGCATTGCAGTTTGTTTACATTTGTTATCTGTTTACCATTCTTTATTTGTTTGAATGTGTACTTTGTGTACACTTTTTTGCACCACCTGGCCCACAGTGAAAAGGATCTTAGGGTTGGATGTGATGTCATGTATGTACTCTGACAATAAATCTGAAATCTGAATGCTTTATTTTCTTGCATGGTATATTTTCCTTAAAGTAACCATTTGTTTTGTTGACTTAAAATTAAAAATGGGGCTCAATTTTTGTCAATTTTCTGAATTTCCTCCTTGATTCTTCAGGTACTTGAGCAGACAGAAAGCCACCGTCGCCGCGTTCTCCAGGAAGCAGCCAAGAACCTCCGGAACTGGCAGGTGAAGGTGAAGAAAATGAAGGCAATTTATCACACTCTGAACCTGTGCAACATTGACGTGACTCAACAGTGCCTGATTGCAGAGACCTGGTGCCCTGTGGCCGATATGGACAGGATCAAGAGGGCACTCAACCAGGGGAAGGTGAGCAGTGTGTCCAGGACAGGGAATATGCCTGATTGGTGAAGTGTTTGAACAATGTAATCTTCCAAGTGATAATTTGCTTAAATTGAGATGTGTTCATATTCAAGGAGGTAGTTAGGCATTATATTTTTCTCTAGTGAATGATGGAGTAAGTTCAGATAAGGTTATTGATGCAGCATATGATAAATTTGAGGAAGCAACTTGTTTAATTTGAGGTTGAAAGTTTTGTCATAAATCCATACACAATGAAAATCTTCCTGGAGCTTCATAGTCACATCAATATTTCTAGCATGTCATGACAACTCAGATGCCACAAAGATTTTTAAAAATGGATAATATAGAGAAAAGAAAGTTATAAATATACGTGTTGCTGGGAAGTGGTGCAAGATATGTCAGTAATAAAATGTCAGTCTTTGAGGGGTGTCATGGTTTGGGATGGGGAACTTCAGAGAACCTGATAGCTGTTGTGGGGAAAACATTAGAGATGCTGGACTTCAGGCTTTTGTGCCTTTCCTAGAGGGTGGAGTAATATGATGAGGGGTGTAAGGGTTTATCTTGAGCAGCTGCTCTTGAATATTTAATTGTTTCCCTTAAATCCATGTCCATCTCTCTCTACTCCCCTGCTTTCATCTCCCCAGTTGTGTTTCACATCTGTGCTACTTCAGAAATGATCCTGTTTGAAGTCACATTATTTTTTTTTTTGGTGATTCTGAATAATGTAGGATAATCCCCCTTTAGGGCTCCTGCTTCTGGGGAATGTGTGACGCATCCGCATGATCCTCTTGCATCATTCATGGCAAGCTCTGCTCTCTTTCTGAAGCCCCCACTATTGGTGCTGTCATTCTGATTAATCTTTCTTTAACATTTTAAAAATGGTGCATCCCTTTCACAGCTTGCACCCTCCTCTGTCTCTAAATTAAAAACCCAGAAGGTCTGGAGATGCTCAACAGGTTAGACGATGTCTGGGTAGAACAGTGGTTCTCAACCTTTTTCTTTCCACTCACATACCACTTTAAGTAATCCCTATGGCATAGGTGCTCTGTGATTAGTAAGGGATTGCTTAAGGTGGTATGTGGATGAAAAGAAAAAGGTTGAGAAAAGGTGTAGAGGGAACCCAAGTTAGATGTTTCATGGAAGTGTGGATGACTGTGGCACACTAATAATTTCTGTCTGCTGTTCAGAAAAAGACCTATTTATTCCTATCCTGTTTTCTGTCAACTAATTTTCAATCCATTGTGTTATGTTGTTCAAACTCCATGTGCCTTAATATTGCACAGTAACATAAGAGATCTTGCCCCTTACCAGATGCTTCTGAAATTTCAAGAACACCACATCTACTGGTTCTCCCTTGTGTATTCAAGCCCTAAAAAACCTCAAAAGGATTAGAATATAAAGTTTCCCTTTTGTAAACACAAGCTGACTGTCCAATCCCATTGATACTTTCCAAGGATACAGTTGTTGAATCCTTTATAATCGATTTCTAGCATTTTCCCAACGATGGTTCCCATCTAATTACCCAAATTTAGGACCTGAACTTGTAGACCTGTCTTATTTTCCTGCATAAATATTTTAAAACTAAGAGGTATGGTCCCAAAATGGTCTCCCCAAAGTCACTTCCCCTATCTTATTCCCCAAAAGGAAGTCCAGTGTTGTGCCCTCTCCAGTGGGGCCCTCAGTATATTTAATAAGCTTTCTTGGCTCACTGGAACTGTTGGGCAATTGCCAGTCTATTAGCCATGTTGCTGTGTGATACAACAACAGTAATTTGTCTTGTAAATCAACGTACTCATAGAATGGCAATGAAGAGGTAAAGGTGTGTGTGTGTGTTTCCTGCCGCTCCCCACCTCCCTTATTTTGGCACTTTTGACAAGAATGATATCACATCTTGAGCTGGCCACTGAATGAAGTTTTCTTTTCTCTCTCCACCCCTTGCCCACCAGGAGCGTAGTGGTTCCAGCGTTGATCCAATCATGACTGTTGTACAGACCCAAATGGCTCCACCCACCTTCAACAGAACCAATAAGTTCACAGCTGGATTTCAGAACATCGTGGATGCCTACGGGGTTGGGACATATCGAGAAATGAATCCTGGTGACTCTTGGTCAATTTTAATTAGCATGAATTGCATCATGTTCTTTAAATCAATGTGCAAAATTGCTTTGCTGCTCTCATTTAGTTGTTAAAGGGCTTACTATAAATTCCTTGGAATTACAATCATGAGAATCAAGTTAATAGCTATGAAGGATATTTCCTTTTCACAAATGTATTCAAGCATTGAATGGTGCCTTAGAGTGAGTGAGTCTTGCATTGCTGAGATTTGGTCTTTGCAGTGAGTTGCGCCGTTGCACATAATGCCCCGGAGAAGGCACTGAGATTAACACAAGCAGTCAAGAATCTTTAGTTCTTTATGGTGCCTCTGGCAATTAAATTACCTTGATGTGCTCAGCTACTCTGAGATGAATTGTGGGTAGAAAAGCGGCGTGTCCTTCCAGCAGTTGTAACTCCACCAGCCGCCAGAAATACTATCAAGACAGTGGATAGAATACAGAGATTTACAAGAAATGCACCAACTACAAGGGGTTTTGGTCAGATGGAAGTGACAGGTGACAGTATTGCTGCCATCTTGGAGGAACCGAGTTTCAGAGAGATGAGGGAGAGATTCCACATATCTTGTGGGCAAAGCAGTGATTAGAGGGAATGAGTTAAGAGAATTGGTGATGTTATCTGTACAGATGTTTTTTTTTGAATGGTCCACATGAAATGGTGCCAGAAGCTGATTCAATGGTAACATTCAATGTGGAATGGATATAATACGGTGAATCCTCGTTGGAACCTGATTCATTAATCCGCAGAATCGCTTATAGTGTGGGTGTCTGTGGACCCCAAACTGCTAAAGGGTGGGCTGATGACAATCAGCCAGCGACCCAACTCCCCGCGCCTGACAGGACAGCCTCCCTCCTCACTGCCTGACAGCCCCCCTCCCCACTGCCCCTGCCCCCCGGCGCAAGACTTCAGGGCAGGGACGTCCCACACCGGCAGCCCCTGCCCCGATGACCCGCACAGGCACTCCCGCACTCTGACATAAATGTATCTGCTCCGTGACTCGGCTGTAATGCAGTATGAAATCTTGGACCCCAACTACTTCGTTCTAACGAGGTTTTACTGTAGTTGAAAAAAGAACACTTTTCAAGGCTAAAAAAAAATCACTTTTTGCATTGGAAAATGATCCACTCACAATGTGTTTCACGGTCTTGACTGTGCAATTATCTTTTACTGTGTGTTTTGTGACCTCTTGTTATTACCCTGTAATGTGGAACAGTGTGTGATGTTTGTGTATTGGCTTTGTTTTGCAGCTCCATACACAATCATCACGTTTCCATTCCTTTTTGCTGTCATGTTTGGAGACTGTGGGCATGGAGCAGTTCTCCTGGGATTTGCGCTCATCATGATCATCAATGAGAAAAGCTTTGCCACCCAGAGAGGAGGCAATGAGGTAGGAAAAGGGCCTGTGTGTTTTAGAAACCAGGATTACCTCACTGGCCTCAAGTTCATTCCTAGTAGTGTGCAGAATGTCTCTAGATTTGAGTGCTGTGATCCCAGGGTGTTTACATTAAGATTGAAAAGTTATTTACAGAATTAAGGAACAGGCCTTTGAAATGATTTGTCCCTATTAAAATACACGGTGTCACAGAATATTGGAGCATAGAAGGTTGTTCAATTTGCTGTCTCCAAAGCACTTGATTCCAGTAATTTTCCCTTTTGTTTCAAATGTTATCGCTGTGACTCCTCTCATCCATCTTTTACACAGTTCTTTCACATTACAACCAACCTTTTTAAAAAAAAAATAACCTTCAGTTTCAAATCTGGAACCACATGGTTCTTCTTTATTTCTATTTACTCGAGCAACTGAGCAACTTGGTGTTCAAAATGTTATTCCATTAAATCATGATTTTTCAAGCATCAAATGTCCTCCTAACCTTGTCTGCCCTGTGGAGAAACATTTAAGATTTCAGAACCACCAAATCATGCAACTGAACTGTAATGGTGATAAATGCAATAGCAAAATCCTACAAAGGACAGAGTCACGTGGTCAAACGATCTGCTTTCTAGCTCATGGTGGTTGGGAGGAGTGACCTTCAGGGTGACACGCTCTCTGATTCATGTGACGAACCCCGTAATTTAAAGGAAAGTATGCACTTTCTATCTGCTTGTAGGACATGGCTAGGTTTAAGTATTAGTTCTCTGTACTTCCACAGTCATGCCCACTTTTTTTTCTTGACCAAACAAGTTAAAGCACAAGGTAGAGGGGGCTTTAGCTTTGAAACAAAGAAACCCACCAGGCAGGAAGTATCCATCTGAACATTGGCAACTGGAGGTAGACGAAGTGCACTGACAAGAAGCAACCAGGCTTTCCAAAGCCATATCTCAACCAAAACAAGATGGGAGGGCATTAAAAGGAGGAGACTAACCTGAAAGGACCTGTGGAATCAGGAGTCAGTATAGAACAAGCTTTATAATCAGAGCCACATATGATGTCATTCCCTCTCCCACAAACCATATCTGTGGTTGGGAGAGGACGTCTGCATAGTTCTTGCTACCCTCAAACACATTTTGGTTGGGTGCAATGTCACTCTCACCTAAGGCCTCTATACCTGGTGACACAATTCAAGGAAAAAATAACTTTGAATGCCTTGCCATCAAACACCCAGACACTCTCCCATGCCTAATACATTGCATTCAGGAGGGAATAAGTTACAGGACCCACTCCTCCTCACTCCAAGATGTAGGCCAACTGAACACAGCTAAAGACTGGAAATTGCTTGTAGACCTTGGCTAGTGACCCATCTTTCCACCGGAAATTGCCAGCACCAACCTGAGATCAGATCTGGCACTCTGGTCCAGCTCTCAGCAGATTGTCTTCATTATTGAGCTGAAGGTTCCTTGGGAGGCTACCATGGATGAGGTGCAGGAATGGAAGACACTATGTGATACTAATCTTTCTGCAGAAGAGAGAGGCTGGAAGGTGAGGGTGCACCCGTTTGAAGTCAACAGAGGATTTGTTGCGAAAGCCATGACCAAGCTTCTGAGGGAAGTCAGCATCACAGGGCAGGCCCTTAGAAAGACAATTAAATCCCTTTCCAACTCAGCTGAAATGAGCAGTCACTGGCTCTGGCTGAAAAGTGGGGGGGTGGGGGGGATCCTATCTGGGCTCCAAATGACTACTAGGAGAAATGGATATGGGACATGCACTCAGGTCTTATCAGCCAGTGGTGGGCTTACCTTGGCAGAGGGTGTCATATTTAAAAGGCCGAAACACATAATGATGCCAGGGATTATAACGGAAGGTGTGTCCGATACTGGATAATATTCTCTAGTGGTCATCCTCCATTATTGTAATTGGGACAACTGTCCATACTAACTCTGAGAGAGGATCAATCTAACCAATACTGAAATGTCAGGCATTGTAACATCTAATCCTATAAATCAACCTTAAACCAGCTGTCAGTTCTTTTAGCTGGGTCACCTGAGACTGCTCTCATAGACTTGGATCAATGGAGTGAAACTGAAGTTTTGAGACCTTTCTGACTGCTTAATGCATTTAAAATTGGTAGAATTTTGTAAGGGGAGACAGACTGTTTAAATGGCAAAAGACTGAAAGCGTTAAATATCAGTGGGTGATTTTGTATGAAAAGAGAACATTCAGTTACAACAAGCCTCTAAGAAAGGCAAATGATGTGGGAGCCTTTATTCAAATAGGGTTTGAATGCAAGAGACATTTTGCTCCATTTATATAAGGCCTTGTGAAGATGCACTAGGAATGTTTTGTGTCAACTAATTGCTTTCCATACTGAAGATGTACTTGTGACAGAGAGCACAGTGAGAGTGATTCCTGGGGATGAAGGAAAACATCATGTTCTCAAGCAGAGAAAAGTTGGATCTTGTCTCATTGAAACACGTCCTTGCAATACTTGTCAGATTTGCTTTCCCTGATCATTCTGTTTTGAACTTGGAATCTGCCTAAAAGTCAGGGGTCAGCCACACCGGTCGGACAAAGGTGAATTTAAATGTCTTCATCCATATTTACATTTTTTTTGGCATTTTCTCCCCAAGAAGAGGGCAGCCCTGTTGGCCTAGCGGTAAGTGCAACACTTTTACAGCTCCAGCGACCTGGGTTTGAATCCTACGCTGTCTGTAAAGAGTTTGTATGTTATCCCCGCGGCTGCGTGGTTTCCTCCGGATGCTCTGGTTTCCTCCCACCCTTCAAAATAGACCAGGGGTTGTAAGTCAATTGGGTGAACTGGATGGCATGGGCTCGTGGGCTGACAGGGCCTGTTACCATGCTGTATGTCTAAATTTAAATTTAAAGACTGGCGGCTTGCTCGCTGGTATCGGTTTTCACATACTGAAGCTTATGGGGGGCGGGGGGGGAAATACTTATATTTTTCAGATCTGGAATACTTTCTTCAGTGGACGTTATCTTATCTTGCTGATGAGCATATTCTCCATTTACACTGGATTCATCTACAATGATTGCTTCTCAAAGTCCTTCAACATATTTGGATCCTCGTGGCATGTCCAAGGGATGTTTCGTAATGCATCGTGGAAGTAAGTTTCTCAGGAAACTTCAAATTAGAGATGCCCAGAATGCTTGTTCAAAATTGAGTCCAATTCAATCCTTATCATTTTTCTTCCCTTAATATAGAATTGGGCATCGAACAAATATAAGACCTTACTTTTAGTGTGTGTTCACTTTATACAAGATCCAGCAAGGAATCTTTTATTCAAGATTCAATTTATTGTTATAGTAATAAAACAGTGTCCTATCAGATGAAATTCCCTTTGTGCCTGCTGTAAGGCAGACAGATTCAGAGAAAGAGAAGCAAGAGAGTCCCCCCAGAGTCACTGAGTGTCCATAGATTGGCCTCCAGTGCTTCTGCAGCCACTCAGAGTTCAGTCCAAACTATTAGCCACCAGAGCTCCAGATCCGAACATCCGACACAGTCAGGGACCCTTCAGTGCCCTCGGCACCTTGTTGCATCCCAGTTCCGATACCTGGTACCCCTCCAGCCAGTTCGATCCAGTGTCCAGCAGCCCTCAGCCCGGCGTGAGTCTCCTGATGGCAATCTCTAGCAGCCTGCAGCTTCTGTGGGTACCTTGCCTCGAGTCGCCAGCAGCCCGCCACAGAGCCCCCTCACTGATCCACCTCCATGGTCACAGTCCCGTGGGTCATCTCTTCCACTTCTCCCTCTGACGGGGGGGGGTGGTGGTCTTCCCATTTTCTGGTGCCCTGCTCCAGTCCTCCACTTCCCTGGAGTCTGCATCCCCTTTTGGCTGCAGATGATTAATAGGTGTTGCCATCTTGGGCACGGGGCCTGAGGACACGGGAACTCAAAACCACCGCCGGCTCCCTCCGTTCAAAACCTGTGCAGAGCTAACAGCAATCGACTGGGTGGCTGGACCCCACAGGAGTGTTGCATCTCCACTCCCCTGCTTCCTGTGGGTCTGCACCAGCGGCAGTGCTGTCATCTTCTCTTCGACATGCCCTATCAAAGAAATAATTGGAAATGTAGTCCAAGAAGTTTAAGTAGCTAAGTTGTATATTATAGTGGCATGCTGCCACCGCAATTGGGCTGGCACTCCAGGCGACGAGCACAACCAAGAGCCAGCAGACCACACAGCGGCACTGGCCCCGGCAAGCGAACCAGTGCTTCAACGACTAAGGCAGCGTAGGGTCCAGCATCCCCAACATGGCGCTGGCCCCTGCTGCTCAAACAACAGTTAGGGACAGCGCGCGGGGAAGAAGGCATTGTCATGTAAGATTGTACCCGCCGCGGGAAACCTGCTATTGTTATGTGGGCGGTGGCGTCAGGAAATGGGGGAAAATGGTGGGAACACAAACAGTATAAAAGTTGGGCTTCAGCCCCAATAAACTAGAACTATACCTAACTACACTCATGTGTGTGTTTACTTCAAGTAGGATGCGGCTACCATATTATAAATCATAAATGTTTGTTTTTTCTTTCATCACCTAACCATGTGCCTTTTACTCTGTTTGCTACTACTTCATACAGAACCTGTCAGACATCACTAGATGCCGTTGCTGCATTCCTCACTGCTTACTTCCAAAGACACAGACATCAATCTGTTGAGAATACAAAATAACATGTCACTACTTTCATTCTTGAACTAAAAATAGAGTTGCGTGTTTTGCTTTGGTTTTCAAGGGAATTTTTCCATCTGTATCATTAATTAGGATGGAACTGTGGAAAATGTTGTTTGATGCAGCTTCTCCAAGGTCTATGTGGAATTTCCACTAAAGACAAATAGAAGAAATTCCATGGAGGTCTAGGCTCATTCTTTTGTTCTTGCTCACTTAATGAATATGATTTTAAAGAGTATGGTTCTGTACATCATACCAACTGATCAAATGTTCCCCTGGTGATGATAAAATATCTGAAGTCTCAGATATTAAAAACACAGAATATTCAGAAGAATTGATTGGTCTAAATGTGCTACTTGTTAAGAATCTCGGAACTGAAGCTTGGATTCTTCTACATGATGTTCCTGCTTAGTGTCCCCTGCTTCACTGTTCCTCACTAGAGGCCCACCCTCTCATCTGACTCCCTTGATGCCCACATTTCATCATTCTACCCTTGAAGGTATTTGGGGACTTGGCACCCACATTCCTGTAGATAGTTCCAAAAATTTAATAAACCCCGAAATGAAGCAATTTCTCCTTTACTCAATCCTAAGCACGTATGTATGGATGAATTGAGAGCAGAAATAGATCACTCAGGTCTCCCCTACCACTTTCATTTCTATCTGCATGTGATATCCTTTCACCTCATTCATTTTCTGTCTTTCTATTCATAGACTATGCCTTCACTATCCTTTGAAAATGAGTTCCTATGAGAAAAGAATTCATCTTGTGCCTGGCAAGGATGCATAACTCTTCTGGCCTGAGCCCTTTGTCCCAAAATATTGGTTGTATATCTTTTCCTCCTATGGATGCTGATACCTGCTAAGTCTATCCAGCACTTCTATGTACAATAACTGAGTCTGCAGACTTTCTTGTTTCTCACCTAATAAATCGTGGATGAATACTTATTTTTAAGCATTGATTCCTGGTTCCATAAGATAAAACAAGACCTCTACATCCATCCCGCCAAGACCCCTCAAGGTTGTATGTTTCCATCGAGTCTCCTCAACTCCTGTAGAAATGAGCTTAAGACTAACAAATGTTTCCTCGAATGACAATCTCTCCATTCTGGTAATCCATTTAGTAGTGTGATGAAAGCAAGACCTCCCTAATTTTGTATTCAGTTCAAGGAACAAAAAGTGGCAAGCTTATTTCCATTCTTCTACCAGGTGATTAGATTCTTCTTCTGAATTATTTCATCTTCAATTCTTTCAACTTCCTGGAATAATCGCTGAACAGAAAATGGATGCAGGAAGCCCTCTCATACACAGTGCTTTCATTTAAAATGGGTTGCGACTGAAGAGCAAGGTCCCAGTTCCATTAACCTGGAGGTTGGGCCGGTACACAAACATATTCAAGCTCTCCCCACCTTTCACTTCCCCATCTGACCCATGTTTGGACAATTTAACTTTGAGTTTAAATACTACTGTGTCCTTGCCCCCTCCTGGTCTTGGTGTCACCTTTTCAATCCCTAAACCCAACCTGAATATCTATTCCTACCTATTCTGACCTAATCACTTCAGTGCATTAGCTCACATTTAGGGATCCCTTCCTTTAACCGCTCCACCTCCTTGTACTTCTTTGATTCTATTTAAAACCTGTCTTTGTAACTCTCCAATTTTTTGTTTTCTGCTTGCACAAAGAATATGAAATACTAAAATTTAATGCAATATGAGCATCAATTCAGACTCTTTAAGATTTTTTCCAGGTAATTGATGACCCATTATTTGTTTGACATGGGTTGTTTTTTTTCACTTTAGCTCATTGAACACGCAGTAACTCCCTGGACTTTTGTATTTTTGTGCAGTCATGCAGTCCTCGAAAATAATCTGTTACTGCAGTTGGATCCTGCTGTGGCTGGAGTATTCTCAGGAAACCCGTACCCATTTGGCATTGACCCGGTGAGCTATGTTCTAACATCCCCCTCCAACCTTCCCACTTGAATCACAAAATTGTTTTCTGTACCTATTTCTGATAAGTTACTAAGTTGACTTGAGAACCAATGTTGGTGAAGTGCTAATGCTGTCCATGTTCATGCAGTGGGAATCAAAATGCCTAAAAGCTCAAGTTCCGGTTAATCGGCAGACCATGGCAGTCTATTGTTCAACAAATACAATCTGTATATGCACATAAATTCTTACTTGCTGCACCCAAACGTG
This sequence comes from Narcine bancroftii, assembly GCF_036971445.1. Lineage (NCBI taxonomy): Eukaryota > Metazoa > Chordata > Chondrichthyes > Torpediniformes > Narcinidae > Narcine > Narcine bancroftii. The sequence goes on along the minus strand of NC_091479.1, from coordinate 64,624,452 downwards.
CACTTTAAAAACAAATCTCCAATAGTATGCACTCCAATACAGAGAGAGAAAATAAATATAAAAATGTTACGAGTACAATGTATGAGTATAGGGTTGGCGTAGCGGGTAGTGCCACACCTTTACAGCACCACCAATTGGTACTGGGGTTGAATCTCACGCCGTCTGTAAGGAGTTTGTACGTTCTCCACCTGTCTGTGTGGGTTTTCCCCGGGGGCTCCAGTTTCCTCCCACCATTCGAAACCTACAAGGGGTTGTAGGTTAATTGGGTGAAATTGGACGGCATGGGCTTGTAGGCCGAAATGGCCTGTTACCGTGCTGTATGTCTAAACTTACAAAAGAAAATGTATAGATGCACTGAAATTCTTCAGACACACAGGTACGTGAGGTACACCAACCTTCCTTCCTTCCTTTGGCTTGGCTTCGCGGACGAAGATTTATGGAGGGGGTAAAAAGTCCACGTCAGCTGCAGGCTCGTTTGTGGCTGACCAGTCCGATGCGGGACAGGCAGACACGATTGCAGCGGTTGCAAGGGAAAATTGGTTGGTTGGGGTTGGGTGTTGGGTTTTTCCTCCTTTGCCTTTTGTCAGTGAGGTGGGCTCTGCGGTCTTCTTCAAAGGAGGCTGCTGCCCGCCAAACTGTGAGGCGCCAAGATGCACGGTTTGAGGCGTTATCAGCCCACTGGCGGTGGTCAATGTGGCAGGCACCAAGAGATTTCTTTAGGCAGTCCTTGTACCTTTTCTTTGGTGCACCTCTGTCACGGTGGCCAGTGGAGAGCTCGCCATATAATACGATCTTGGGAAGGCGATGGTCCTCCATTCTGGAGACGTGACCCATCCAGCGCAGCTGGATCTTCAGCAGCGTGGACTCGATGCTGTCGACCTCTGCCATCTCGAGTACCTCGACGTTAGGGGTGTGAGCGCTCCAATGGATGTTGAGGATGGAGCGGAGACAACGCTGGTGGAAGCGTTCTAGGAGCCGTAGGTGGTGCCGGTAGAGGACCCATGATTCGGAGCCGAACAGGAGTGTGGGTATGACAACGGCTCTGTATACGCTTATCTTTGTGAGGTTTTTCAGTTGGTTGTTTTTCCAGACTCTTTTGTGTAGTCAAATTAGATAACCACATTTTGCCAAGACACAAGTGGATATAGAGAGAAAAAGATGGAAGGAAACATTTTCAGTGAACAAAGCAACCCAATGCCTCTACTTCCTTACAAGTTTGGCATGTCTCTCTTTACAACTTCTACAAGTACACTATTGAAAGTATCTTAACTGGTTGCATCACAGCAGGATATGGGAGCTGCTCCATCCAAGATTGAAAGAAGCTACAGAAGGTGGTGAATGCAACTCAGAATATCAGGCAAACCTTCTACTCCATCTGCATCTTCTTCCCACTTCTCCCTAACTCTCCACCATATCCCCCGCCCCCACCCCACTCCACTTGGGGAGAAGGTTCAAAAGTGTGCAATTGTGCCCCAACAGGTTTAAAGACAGTTTCTTCCCCACGGCCATCAGGTTTCTGAATGAGCTCATGAAAGTGACTTCATGTGCCCTTACTATGTACTAATTGATCTTTTCACTGGAATGAACAATCTGGAACATGTTCTTCCATTTTGTACTGCCTGTATGCACTGCGTTGGGTGGGTCACGTCTCCAGAATGGAGGACCATCGCCTTCCCAAGATCGTGTTCTATGGCGAGCTCTCCACTGGCCACCGAGACAGAATGTGCACCAAAGAAGAGGTACAAGGACTGCTTAAAGAAATCTCTTGGTGCCTGCCACATTGACCACCGCCAGTGGGCTGATCTCGCCTCCAACCGTGCATCTTGGCGCCTCACAGTTCGGCGGGCAGCAACCTCCTTTGAAGAAGACCGCAGAGCCCACCTCACTGACAAAAGACAAAGGAGGAAAAACCCAACACCCAACCCCAACCCACCAATTTTCCCTTGCAACCGCTCCTGCCTATCCCGCATCGGACTTGTCAGTCACCAACGAGCCTGCAGCAGACGTGGACCTACCCCTCCGTAAATCTTCGTCTGCGAAGCCAAGCCAAAGATGCACATTAATTTGCTGGAACTGCTTGCAAGAACCAGCCCTTCCCCCTTTACCAATAACCAGCCCTTCCCCCTTTACGTGACAATAACCTTGAACTTGGGTGCAATACAGGTGAGGCTGGTTTTGATTGTCAGGAAATTTGTACTTCTGTCAGTGGATAAAACCTAGCACAACCGCCCTTTAATTTGCAAAGGAAATTACTGCCACAGATATTTATTCACATTTTTGAGTACTTCATTAGCCTTCTAACTAACTGTGATGCTCTTTGTTGCTTCAAAGATTTGGAACATTGCTTCAAACAAGCTAACTTTCCTCAACTCCTACAAGATGAAGATGTCGGTCATCCTTGGTGTCACACACATGGTTTTTGGTGTCATCATCAGCCTCTTCAATCACATGTAGGTATATGCAATTGGTTCAAAGCTTACTTCAGGGTGTCCCAAAACTCATTGTGACCAATGAAATGGTTCTAGGGAAAGATGACAAACTGCTAGCTGATGATGGGTACATTGTCTGGTTTGATATTTGTTAAAGAATAGCTACTGGCCAGACTGATATGTTTTTCTTCCAATCGGCGTCAGTTGCTTGGTGGATTTACTGCTTTTCTTGTTTAATACCAGGTTCAGATAGAACCATTGCAGGAATGTAGCTGTCCTCAGTACTGCACTAGACTTCAGTAGTCTAGGCTCTGGAACATGGTTGGAACGGACAACTTTCAAGAATGTCAGTCTGCCATTGCATCAAATGTATGGAGCAAACTCCACAGTCAGGAGAAGGGCTGAAAACTTCCTTGTTTTTTTTTAATTCAGGAGAAAGACCTTTTTCCTTTCAAAGCTGGTGACCAAAATGATTAGGATGGGAAAAAAAACAAGGAGGCCAGTGTGGAGGACTGTGTGGGTAACCTTCATTATCATGCAGCTTTCACTTCAGTGGGTTAGAGAGAAGAGATTTAAAAAAAATGGCTCTTCCTGTGAATAGGTTGCAGACAATTAATCGTTTCACTGCCTCAGCATTCTTCTCCCAGACACTTGCGTCAGAGAGTTTGCAGGGCAGGCCAACGGTGACATAGAACCCTTTGGAGAGTGCAATGAATGTGACCCGCCTCTAAGCCCAACAGCTCAATGTTACAGGCCACAAGTGAAATAACAGGAAAGTCAGCCCCTTGATGCTGTAACCACTGTCTGTGTGAGTTTTAATTTTTTTTTAAATTTAAACATGTAGCCTGGTAACAGACCCTTCTGGCCCACCAGCCCATGCTGCCCAAATACACCAAACCTGTACATTTGTTTTTGGAGGGTGGGAGAACTGGCTGGAGCACCTGGAGTAAACCCACATGGTCATGGGCAGAACATACAATCTCCTTACACACTGCACCAGATTTGAACATGGGTCACTGTAATAGCCTTGTGCTAATTGCCGTCGTGGGCAATTTCCTGAGTTGACAATGGATGCTTCACATTTGGATAAATTCCACATTCTCATGAAAGCAATTGGCTAAAATGCCAATATTTTGTAGTTGCTTGACTGGGCATTTGTACCTCTCCACTGTGAAGCTTTCTGATCTTAAAACAGAACAGCAGGTTAGGTGCATCTGTGAAGAGAAAAACAGGAGATGAAATTTCAGGTTGATATCCTCACTGAATGGTTACCAAGCTGAAAGCAGCTTTTATCTTGAAATGCTCCTGCAGTTTTAAACAACATTGGTCTTGCTTCATGTTTCCAGCACTTACATTGTTATCTGCTTCTTCTCCTTCATCTCTTATCCTCCAGTCAGATCAGCTGTGATTAACCAGCCTTCACTCCCCTCAGCCACTATTTGTACCATTGTCTCTGTTGGTCCCCACCCCATCAGACATTGCACTTGCTCACTTTTCCATTTCCCTTCTCTGCATCTCAAAATATCTAAATTTTATCAATTCTGATGAAGGGTAGCTAGCTTTCCTCCCCAAACGCTTCAAGAGCTGCTGAATATTTCCAGCATTTGCCAATGCACTGTATCTGTTTCAAATCTCAAGTATCTATTGTGTTTTGCATCTCTGCAGCAACTCATCTCTGTCTCCCTCTAGTGATCAGGAGGATCACTAGCACTCTCATTACATCCCCATTCCTTGAGATGTTTAATCTAATAACATGACACATTAATAAAAGTATTCATTTCAATTTATGTTCAACACAAACGTAAATACAAACATCAGCAGCACAAGCTTTTTAAGTGTGCAGTTCTTTTTCTTTTAGAGATTCAGTCTGTCGGGTGCTTTCATAACATGTGAGGATCTTCTCAACATAGGAGCTTGTGTCGGCTCTGCTGGTCCATGACTGTCTAGCACTAGTGGTGTACAGGCTCCATTTGTCTGTTCGTGTAGTATCTCTTGTGTTTTCAGCAGGCTCTTTCAATTCCTCCTCAGTATTTGACCCTCCTCTGGTCTGACAGTGGAGGATCTTGGATTTATTTCCTGCAGAACAATGGCAACAAACATAGAATGCCCCTCATCCTCACCTCCTCATCCAACACATCATCTGCCGGAAGTTCCGGCACTTACTATAGGATCCTACTACAAGACACATTTTTCCTTCTCCTCCCTCCCTTGGCTTTCTGCAAGGAAAAATCCATGATTCCCTCATGTACTCTGTCTCCCAAATTTGTGTGCCCAAATTCCCTCCTTCCCTTGTGGCCACAGGAGGTGCAACACTTGTCCCCACACCACCTCCCTCACCATGGTCCGGGGCCCCAAACAGGCCTTTGAAGTATTTACTGAATCCAGTACTCCCTTTGTGGCATTCTCTATACCAGAAAGACCAATGGTAGATTAGGAGATTGCTTCACTGAGCATCGCCTCTCTGTCTGCAACCACAGCGACCTCCAGAAGCCAACTATTTCAATTCTAAGTCACACTCCTAGACCCACATGTCTGTCCATGGCCTTTTGCACTATCCCACCCTGACCACCTGCAGATTGGCAGAACAACACCTTACCTGTGCATCTCCAGCAAGATGGTATTAATATTAATTTCTCTGCTTTCTGCTAACTTGCTCACATTGTTTTTCCCCTCCCTCTTTCCTGTCTTTTCAGTTCTTCCCCTCCCTTTCCCCTTATCCACCCAACTACCCCTCCTCCCCCTCATTTGTTTCTGTCCCCACCCTCTCCTCATCCACTTATCATCTCCTGCCTTTGCCACCCTTACCCCAACCCTTTTATTAGGATGCCTGCTGGCATTCTATTATACCTTGATGAAGGGCACAAGCCCAAAACGTTGGGTATGTATTTCTACCTTTGCGACAGAAAGGACACTTTCAAATGCTGAGCTTCTCCAGCATTTTGTGTTTTTTACTTCAACCACAGTGTCTACAGATTTTCATGATTTATTTCTGATTACAGGAAGAGATTCAGTAACCCAGTTCACATGGAGATTCGCATCTGTCTCTGTGGAACTCTCATTGTGTGCTTCATGCTGCGTTGTTGGCCTGGATAACGCATCAGCTGACACAATAAGTTTCCTTGGTGTGTAAACCAATTCACAGTCATAATTTTGTAGCTTCTTCATCAGTCATTGGATTCTCACCGACATTTCACTGAGATTTTTTTTGAGTATCACTATTTGTGGTCTGTCTCTACATTGAAAGTTGGTAGACCATACACATAACTCAAATTCACAGACCAGATCTAGATATTCTTTCTCGATTGGTGCATTTTGACATTAGATGTTGTCATTGTCCTTCACCGGCCTCCAATCTTCTCCCACAGCCTGAAGTAGTACAGACCTATTCCATCTTTTGAAGCATCCATAGATATTTTTGTCCTTCTGGATGTATCAAAGAATGTCTAAAGCACTGGTTCTATGGTTAAAATAGTCTTCAGTTGTCCCCATTCTTCCTCGTGTTTTGCGTCTCTGCAGCAACCCATCTCTGTACACTTGAATTCCCATTTATCCTGTAATGACTTCCTTAACTACATTGTTTTGGAAGACAGAATTGGTGTGAATTTACTAATGAAATTGATCATTCCCAACATTTTCAGTACGACTTTTTTGTTAGTGGGTTTGGGTATCGCTAAAATTGCTTTCACCTTGCTCTTGTCTCTCACAGTACCTCCATCACTTTCTTATCAATAATTCCAAAGACAATTTGATCATGGATCGTTGATTCTTGCAGCTGTCTGAAATTCTTACATTTAATTTTGTCTGTTAAAAAAAGCTCTCTCCCTGCAGCTGTATGCATGAATAAAACACTCACCTCTCAAATGTTTCATTTTTTTTTGGTGAACAGTGCTCATCAAACATCTTGACTATTTTGTTGAACTTGCCCTGGTCAGCTGCCTTGGCAAAAACAATTGTGTTGAAATCCTCTAGTGCTTGAGGTCCTGTCATGGTAAGTAGCAGTGCAATCTTCCATGCATCAGGTTTGCTATCAAGTCCAATGGCTTGCAGGTACAGCATAAATTATTGTTTGAACAATCTCCACTTGACATTTTCCAGTCCAATTTACAGAGTCAGGAGCTTTTAGAGTGTCAGGAGCTTTTACACTCTCCATGTTTTCTGCTGCTATTGACGGATTCTCACTCTGCACTCTCCTCTTGTTTCTTCCACTCCTGGTACCATCCACACTCCTGGTACCATGTGATGTTTCTTTTATTGTAATAAAAAACTTTGGTTCTTTAATAACAACTATAATTTATTAGCTTTAGAGCTCACAACCTCTTAGAGGCATCCATTTTGAATCTACTCCTAGCTGCAGCAACTCATCTCTGACTCCCTCTAGGGTCAGGATTATCACTAGCACTCTATCATTACAGGTGCTGGTGTTAGTGAACTAGTTTAGAGTACTATACAGATGCTAGTCTTGGATTGTAGAAGGATACAAGAGGAACAGTAAAGTGGTCTTTTATACCTGTTTAGCTCCGCAGATACTTCTTCACCCACTTGGAGACATTGCGGTCTCCATCTAGTCTGGTGAGGGGGAGTATAGAAGAGGAACAGTTGCATGATAAAATCTTTGTCCAAATGAATGTAATCAGTGGATATTTGGCAACCTTACTGAAGTGTTTCTGGACATCAAGTAGTTGCAGACTTTTAATTAGAACCACTGAATGATTGGTAAACCATCAGCACACTGCAAAACACTAAAACATTAAGTTGCCATTGTAAGTTTTAGATAATGAATAGTTTTCACTTGGTTTGAGATACAACACAGAAGCAGAACCTTTGGGCCATTAAGACCACTCCACCTACCAAGTGCCCATTTTTGCACTATCTCTACCAAAATCCATAAACTTTTCATTGTCCCTCCCACCAATATTCTGCTCCTCCCGAAAACACTGGAGACAAGTTACAGGAACAGTAGACCTGGCCGTTTTAATAATTGGATTGGAAACTGAAACACCTGGAACAAATCCTCAAGACTACAGGGAGAGTATGTGAACTACACAGACCAGGCTGGCATTGAACCAGAGTTGCAAGAACAGTGAGGCAGAGCCCCTACTGCGCGGCCTTGCTCACTTTTATTTTTATGAGATGCCCCACTGGTTTTAAATGAACATTGCTAAGTATTTTGTAGAATTGGGGCCGTGCAAGCAGGTGGGGCATCGATGGTTTTGTTCTCCAAATCATCAATATGGCTCATTTTTATCCTCCTCTTGTAGCATATTACTGAGTATTGTGGGATTTATTGTGAATGTCTGCCAGAGATGATGCCACCTCAGATCTGAATGTTCAATCTTCTCGCACTCACTTGGATGCAGGTGATTCCAATGCACAATTTTGCATGAGACTAAGTGCTGCTCCCTGGTTGATGCAAAGCTGTTACCTGCTCATCCACAGGGCTGGCTTTGCTCTGCACTATTTGTCTGTTGCATTTGCCTATGTTACACATATCATTATACGTTAATAATATCTCATGTGCTCTCTAATGCTTTTATCCTCTGGGTATGAAAGAAACTATAGAAATGGTAGTTATTTCTTTGCACAAATTACTTGAGAGAGTGGATGCGTACCTTGCCTTTTTTTCATGGCCCAAATTGCCTATAATTCACGCCCTTCTATTTTTCCTTATTTTACAGCTACTTTAAGAACAAAGTCAACATCTTCCTTCAGTTCATACCAGAGATAATCTTCATATTGAGCTTATTCGGTTACTTGGTCTTCATGATTATTTTTAAGTGGTGTTTTTATCATGCCGAGAATTCGCAGTCTGCTCCTAGCATTTTAATCCACTTCATCAACATGTTTCTGTTTTCTTACAACGATCCTTCCAATATTCGTCTCTACAGCTATCAGGCAAGTTCCCTTATTTTTTTTTTAACTGATTTGTAACGCTGCCACAAAACAACAAATTATGTGACACGTTCATGATGATAAATTTTGATTCCGAGCTTTAAGTACTGGGGTGGGACGGGAAAGGCTAAGCTGGCATTCCTGCCTTGGATCACAATCTCGTGACTCCTGTAGCATGTAAATTGGCAGTTGGGTGAGGACTGTGGTCTGTTATCAGATCTCTGAGGCGGTCAACGGTCAGTTCGGGCACAGTGCCCACTGCTGATCTGAGAACCAGGTCTCCCCATCCCCAGTGGAAGAGACTAACAGGAAAACAAGTCTATCGGGTAAACAAGAAAACCCGCAGATGCTAGGTTCTTGTGCAATGCAGCAGTGCAGGAGACACTCACTGAATTATCGGTTTAATTTTTTACAGAAAGAGGTTCAGAGCTTCCTGGTGATCTTTGCACTCATTTCGGTTCCCTGGATGCTTGTCTTTAAGCCTTTTATTTTGCGATCGCATCACAAGAGATCTCAGCAAGTGGTAAGATAAATTTACAAACCATGCCACCAATCTCGAATCTAAAATGTACATCCAGAGTTGCTGTTATTGCATTTATTTTGATGCCAGAACTTGAAAGGGTTGGAAATTCAGTCTCTCTGGGCGGCAGAACCTTCAGATAACCCTCCAGCATTGATCTTTGGCTTTTAGTTCAATTAACTAATTTAAGGCAGTTGCCAACCTATTTCCAGAGAATTAATTAGCTACAGCACCCTACATTTATGGGAACATGTCTGTGCCTGTTATCATCATACCCTGTATTTCTGGAGATGGGTCTTTGTCTGTCAACCCTAATGTGACAATGACGGGCCTGTGACTATCAATTCTGTCCTTCCACAATGAACAATTTGTCCTAGCAAGCACTGCACCTAAGACTGACTTGAAGTATGGTTGTATTTTTTTTAACCACAAAATCTAGTGGCAGCATTGTCAGGTGATATCTTAGATAATGTGATTTGGGATTTTATTTCAGTTGGTGACTGCGCAAGAAAATATCTACGCTTCAGATGTAGCTGATGTGGACATCCTGCAGCCTCGGCAAAGGAACTCCACTGACCACGATGATGACCATGGGGATCAACATGGTGAAGAGGCAAGTCATCAAATTCAGTCTGACAGCTTAAAACCGGCTCTGTTCTATTAACTAGTTGTCAAGAGCAAGTACTTTCCATAGCCTTAACTCGAATATTAAGGGACGTACCTTTATGGAGTTGGGAAAAACGAATTTGTGGATAACTTCTAATAGCACATTTGTGGGCCTAAATGTGATCTGGTCCACGCTGGGATGCTCTCCTCTAGTGTTTGAACAATTGGAAATCAGCATTTTTGTGGGAACAAGGTTGGGAGGAAACACATATATGAAAAGACAATGGGCAGGAACAAGCTTGGATGGTGTGCAGAGTTGAGGATCAGAGCATTAACTATTGCCTGTCAACATAAACATGTACACAGGCATTTGCATACTTTCGGAGCTCTGCCCACTGATAACATAACAATTACAGCACGGAAACAGGCCATTAGGCCCTTCTAGTCCGCACCGAACCAAACACCCCTTTCTAGTCCCACCTCCCTGCACAATGCCCATAACCCTCCATCTTCTTCTCATCCATATACCTGTCCAACCTTTTCTTAAATAATACAATTGACTCCGTCGCCACTATTTCTCCCGGAAGATGATTCCACACAGCTACCATTCTCTGAGTAAAGAAGTTCCCCCTCATGTTACCTCTAAACCTCTGCCCCTTAATTCTTAACTTATGTCCTCTTGTTTTAATCTTTCCTCCTCTTAACGGAAATAGTCTATCCACATCCATTCTGTCTATCCCTTTCATAATCTTAAATACTTCTATCAAATCCCCTCTCAACCTTCTACGCTCCAAAGAATAAAGACCCAATCTGTCCAATCTCTCCCCATACTCCAGATGCTTAAACCCAAGCAACATTCTGGTAAACCTTCTCTGCACTCTCTCCACTCTGTTTATATCCTTCCTATAATTAGGCGACCAGAACTGCACACAGAACTCCAAATTAGGCCGCACCAACGTCTTATACAATCTCAACATCACCTCCCAACTCCTATATTCCATGCAATGATTGATAAAGGCCAGCATACTAAAAGCCTTCTTCACCACCCTATTCACGTGAGTTTCTACCTTCAGGGAACGATGTACCGTTACTCCTAAATCTTTCTGCTCTTCTGTATTCCTCAATGCTCTCCCATTTACCACATATGTCCTATTCTGATTCTTCTTACCAAAATGAAGCACCTCACACTTATCAGCATTAAATTCCATCTGCCATTTTTCAGCCCACTTTTCTAAGCAGCCCAAATCCCTCTGCAATCCTTGAAAACCTTCTTCATTATCCACTATTCCACCTATCTTAGTATCGTCTGCATATTTACTAATCCAATTCACCACCCCATCATCTAGATCATTAATGTATATAACGAACAACAATGGGCCCAATACAGATCCTTGAGGCACACCACTGGTCACCGGCCTCCAACCTGACAGACAATTATCCACTACCACTCTCTGGCCTCTCCCTTTCAGCCAATGTTCAATCCATTTGACTATCTTAAAATTTATACCTAAAGACTGCACCTTCCTAACTAACCTTCCATGTGGTACCTTATCGAAGGCCTTACTGAAGTCCATATAGACAACATCCACTGTGCTACCCTCATCCACATTCCTAGTCACCTCTTCAAAAAATTCAATCAGATTGGTCAAACATGACCTTCCTCCCACAAATCCATGCTGAGTGCTCCTGATCAGACCCTGTCTATCCAGATGTTTATAAGTACTATCTCTAAGATCATGATCATGATCTTTAATATGCTTTTCCTTCTCCATTTCCTTTATCCTGTGGAACTCTTGCTGGTTCATTGCAATTCCAATGTGAAGCGGACCACTAAACTCCTGTTGTTTTTTCCTGGTTCCAATCCATCGGGCACCTGGTCCTCAGCATAGACCTGGAATTGCCCTACCACAGTTGCTCCCTGCCTTAAACTGACTGGCTGGAATTACACGATAGGTGATGCATCAAAGGGATTTTTACAACAACTAAACTTGACTATCATCTCCCTTTGTATGATTTCAGTTTAACTTTGGTGATGTCTTTGTGCACCAAGCCATCCACACGATTGAATACTGTCTCGGTTGCATCTCAAACACTGCTTCCTATCTGCGACTTTGGGCTCTGAGTTTGGCTCATGCAGGTAAACAACCATTCTTGGCTGTCCTGGAAATGATTGGTGGATGGAATACTGGTAGCAATGAAGCAAAATGTTGAACTCTGAATGTGAAAGAAGTTGGGATACCAGAAAAGACTTCTGCATCATCAATAAAGTGCAAGAGATAAATGACCCTGTAGGATGGGAGAGAAATCGTGAAGAATCTCTCCCTGACTAACCTTTACATATTCTGTTTAATCAAAATGTGCGGTCTTTCACGACTTGTGGATCTAAATGGTGAGAGTTGCTGCTTTAATCTGCAGTCTGGCATTTTGTCTTTTGTATTCTATATAATATAAGCTTCAACTATTTAGATTTTTAATGTTATGAAATGTCCTTAGATGTATCACAGAATTATCAAATTGAAGCAATGTACTAGAAATATTCAGTAGGTCAGGCAGTATCTGGACTGGTTCTGAAGAAGGGTTTCCAACCTAGGTTACAGAGTATTGATATCAAATTTCTTTTTTTTTTGATTATCATCATCTTACGGGGGTGGGGGGAAGGGGTGTTAATTTTGAGAATTCTCTAGCCCAGAGGTTTGTTGAGGCAAGGTGACTGGAGAAATTTAAAGTAGACATTTTTAAATAATCCGGTTGAAGGGCATGGTAGATCAGCCATGATCATGTTGAAAGGCAAGGGGATTGATATCTTACCATCCTGTGATTGGTAGCTTTGTTAGTCTTGTCCTGATGGATTTAAACTACCGTAGATTTGCAGGAGGAGGGGAACCAATACGTTAGAGGAGTTAGTGAGGAGGATAAAGGTCCATATGAGGACTGCACGTATAGACAGAAATCAAAGGTTTAAATGTTCTCAGGTGTGTTCATTTTAATGCAAAGTGTGTCATTAGAAACGCTGACAGGCTTAGGGTATGGATTACGATATTATTGCTATTAGTGAGACTTGGTTCCAGGTTGCGCAGGACTGGCATCTTAATGATCTAGGGTTCAGTTGCTTCAGACGTGATACAGGGGGAGGGACGAAAGGGGGAGGAGTGGCATTGCCAGTCAGGGAAAATATCTCAGCTGTGCAAAGTCAGGACAGCCAGGAGGGTTTGCCTATAGAGGTCCTATGGGTGTAGTGGCGGAACAGGAAAGGTGTGACCCCACTGATTGGTTTGTATTATAGACTGCCCAATAATCAGAGAGAATTGGAAGAGCAAATCTGTGGCCAAAATGTTGGTTAGTTTGGTCATGTCTGAAAGGAGATGCAGAAAGGAGCATGGAGGACATTCAAAAGTATGGTCTAGACAGTTAAAAGGATAGGTATCAATAAAAGAGCAGTTAAACCAAGTCTGGAGCAGTAAAATCAGTGGATTGAATGTGTGAAAGATCGTGTGGCTAAAGTTGAGATTAAGGCATAGAGAGAGTTTTAGAAACCAGGATGAGAATTTTAAAATGGAGGTGTTTCTAAGTGTTGCTGTGATGTGAAGGTTGAGGGTAGAAAATGAGATGTCTTCTTTGAATCTTGTAGTGTAGGTAAGCATGGAAGTAACTGTGTGTTAGATAATGCTGGAGGAGAAAGGAAGCCGTCTTATTGTTGGCACAGACCTAATCACAAATGCATCTCTGGTCAGATGTGGTTAAAAGCTCCAGGTTCAACCATTGTTGCTGATGTACAAGATGAGGTTGGTTGGTAGCCTGGTTTATGGTGAGAATTCAAGATAATGATCTTTGCTTCTATCTATTGCATTAATACAGAGACTCAGAGCAAATGTACTGAATCCCATCCCCCCCCACTCTTAACACAAGTGGTCTCAGAATTACTAAACCTGCAGAGTACAACGAAAGAGAGCCAGGTGTAGTCAATTACAGATCAGGATTACTAACCAAGGATGATAAAACAAAAACCTTGGAACCTGAAATCCAAATCAGACAGCTCTGAATCTCAGTACTATATTCAGATGACACAAGTTTTACTGTAAAATGAACTCTTGTTTCTAGAGCTCTCCGAAGTTCTTTGGACCATGGTCCTACATATTGGTCTGAGCAGTGCTTCCTGGGGTGGTCTCATCGGTGTCTTCATAATTTTTGCAATTTTCGCCATCTTAACTGTTGCCATTCTACTGGTGATGGAAGGACTGTCTGCTTTTCTTCATGCTTTGCGTCTTCATTGGTAAGTAATTCAACGCACATCAGATGTGCGAAAGATTTTCAGTACAACCCTTTTCATTTTAGAATATTTTTATTGAGTTTAACATATAAATCCTACATATAAAGTCCTTTAATAAAACAAATAATAGGTCATGTCATATATATATATATATATCACAAATTAGTATAAATGTAAATCAAATAACCTATCCATATTTGTTTATTCCCTTAAAAATTAATTTTATTGTGTTTTACCATACAACTTTTATACATTGTAAGTCCATATAAATTAAATATAATACACATTTGGATGGTATCATATCATATAGAAATAATAACGAACTCTTATTCCAATCTAAACATCGAGTGAATCGTAAAAAAGGAAAAGAAAAAAAGGAGAAAAAAGGTTGATTATAAGGATCTAACCCCATCCACCAACCAAGGTTGAAAGTGGTTTTCAAGCAGGCTTGAAATCGAGCAATGGCCTCCAGGGATCTGACAAAACGAACCCATTTACTACATCCCTGCACCTTGATCATTCCAATTGTGAAAGTAAACTATAAATGGGCCGCCAAGTCTTATCGACAGAGATCTTAAACTTCCTAACATTATATCTGATTGTTTCCAAACTTCAAAAGAACATAATATTCAGTAACCATTGTCTCTGGGTGGGTGGAAAGTTCTCTTTCCATTTCAGTAATATTCCTCTTCTAGCCAGAAATGTAGAAAATGCTAAGACCTGTTTTTGGTTAGATGTTAAATATAGGTTAACATCACTGGAGAAGCCAAACATTGCAATCCACGGACATGGTTCTAGATCGATCCCAAAAATGGCCGAAAATGTTCTGAAAATAGCTGTTCAATAATCTGCTAAATTGGGACAAAATCAAAACATTTTTATCAAGGAGGCTTCAAATCTTTTACATTTGTCACACAATGAGTTGATATCTGGGTAGATCTGAGCGAGCTCAACTTTAGGAAAATGTACTCTATGTACCACTTTAAATTGAATCAACATATTTGTTTATTTAACTATATTTCTTAAAAATAATTCTGGATAGAAACCAGGTGAACTGCATTAGACACTTCCTTGTCTCAAATAAAGGATAAATTCTGTCTAATTTAATGATATGATCTGTGACAACCATAATTAAACCCATATTTCTTTAAAAAGAAAGAAAAAAAAACTAAAACTGTCTAATGTACCCCCTCCCTCTAATCAAGGTTACCTTGTAGAAAAGGATTTAAAGACATGGATCAAATAGTGACCTTCAGACACTAGACAGAGAATCACCAGAGCATCCAAACTTCTCAAATCTTCCAATTATGATCGTATTCTATGAATGGGCTCCACATCTTTTCAAATTAAAACTTTCTATCCTTAATGTTGTATCTAATTTTCTCCAAACTTAAATAGGGCATTACATCATGTAACCACTGTGTATGAGTAGGGGATGAATCATCTTTCCACTTCATTAAAATTGCTCATCTGCTATTGACATGATAAAAGTTAAAATTTTCTACTAGGATGCAGACAAAAGTATATCTGATTCACGAGAAAAATCAAGGAAGGACATTAAAGGGCATGGTTCTATTTTAATTTTTTAAATCATTGATAAAGTCTGGAAAATGTTTTCCCAAAATCTTCCAAAATTTGGGCTCTCCCAAAACATATAGATCAATTAAATTTCAAAATTTTTGCACTTCTCACATTATGGATCAACATCAGCATAAAAACAAGATAATTTGAGTTTGGGCATATGTGTTCTATGTTCCACCTTAAATTGTAATAAGCAGTGCCTTGCACAAAATGAGGAATCGTTAATCAATCTAAGAGTAGAGACCAATCTTCATTTGAAAATGTTATTTTCAAATCACATTCTTAATCCCAGCCATTGAGACTGATCTATTTATAACAACTGATTGGATTTATGATGACCTATTCTCTTCTGAATGTTGATATGTTTAACTTAGATTATTGACCCTCATCTCGTTCTCTGTTCCATGATGTAATCCAACAATAAATTCAGTTTAATGTTGTTTATTGATGTAAATACAATTTCAAATTGTGTTGCATTTGATCTTTGATAGAATATGATTTCTTCAGTTGTAGAAACATTATTAATTATTACAATTCTTTGAATTTACTTGATAACTTGAAATAGTTAAGATAGTTTGAGGTATTTCAAACATTTTCAAAATATGTTCTTACCGACCATCAAACAAGATTTTTTGCTTGATCCACAGTGACAAACTAATTGAACCCCAGCCCCCACATTCTCAAAAAAAACCCAGAAACTCTATAACCTTCATAGAATTGGTAAAGATTCTAAACAAGCAATTATGTAAATATACTAATTCAGAAACTATATCATTTTAGCCTCTACACATGATATTTATTCACTCTGAATGAACTGTAAGTTAAAAAAAATTAATCAAGAATATTAGAATTTGAGATTTGAGGAAAATCAGGAAGTTTGGACTGAACAAAATGCTTAACTTGTAAATATCTAAAAAAAATGTCTATTAGAAAGATTAAATATAGCTGATAATTGTTTTAGAGGCAGTTATCTCAAATAAAAAGATCTTTGTAACTATTAATACTTAATCTTTACCATTCTTTAAAACCTGTGTCCACACACAAAGGTTTTCTATAATGGGACAAGCAAAAGAAAAACTATTATAACCAAAAAAATTTCTAAATTGAGCCCATATTCTTAATCTATTTCTCATTATTGGATTGTGTCAATTTAAAGAAGGAAAAGGGGAAAAAGAAATCTAAAAAAGCCAACTTAGATGATTTATTTAGAAAACTTCAGTTCCATTTCTATCCAACAAGGATGATTCATTAATTAATCAAAATATAATAACAAAAGTAGATTAATCACCCAATAAATAAAAATCAAAAATTTGGAAGTGGTAATCACCCATTCCAAATAGTCTTTTAAAGATGGTGTTTATTTATACGTGGCTGTTTTCTTTGCCATCGGTATGAAGAAATAGCCGAATCTAATGAGTTAAAGAAGGATTTAAGAATGAGAATTGGTAAGGCTTGAAAAAGAGACAGAAATTTAGGTAAAATGTTCATAAATCGAATTGATACGTTCAATCATTATGTAATGGTGACCATCCCAATAATAGTACTTTGATTATGTAATACCAAAAAATGTTCTTTCAATAAATTTTTATAACTTTTCATAATTGTAAAATTCCTAAATATTGGAATTGGTCTTTCACTATTTTAAATGGAAAATTATGATACCTTAAAAGAAATCCTTTAGGGGGTAATAGTTCACTATGGTGTAACTTTAATTTATAACCCGAAAACTGGCTAAATTGGGCAAGCAAAGTTAATAATTTGGTATAGAAACCTCATGATTTGAAATAAAGAGCAATAGATCATACTTTATGCTCAACTGCACTTCTAGATATTCCTTTAAATTCTCTACCCTGTCAGAGAGCCACAGCTGGAGGCAGCAGCACCACATTAAAAAGTAAAGAACTTGAAGGGCATCCTTGCCGCGTCCCCCTACACAGGCTAAACATTTTCAATTGCTGCGAATTAGAATTAATTGAAGCCATAGGTCATGAATATAATAATTTATTCCATTTAATGAAATCTAGTACAACCCTTTTAATTAATTCCACGCAAATAAAAATTCCAAGGATAGCTTCTCTCAAATAATGCAAGCCCTTAAAACAATAATGAACTAATTCCTGAGTTTAAGATGATTTTCTAGCCTTGGATTGAATAATTGGCATTTTAATTTTAATAACTTATGAAAAGATCCTCTTTAAAAAATATTATTATTGAGTTTAACAAAAACCCTTTACACAAGGATAACTAATATCATAAATCATATCATTGTACATATCAATTGTAAATTAGAAGCATAATCAGGATTATTATGTAACGCATTTCATTCAGGACATCAAATTCTATAATTATAATAATTAAACAATTAATCATAACTTGTACTATGTCCAAAAATAATATTGAATACAAAAATTACACAAATAATACATGTAAAATTCCCTTGTATAAGATATTTTTTACTTCTCTGATGTGCTCTTATTGTTTTGTGATATGATCCTTAATCTGAATTTAAACCCCCCCCCCTCCCTTTACTTATTAGTTTTAATAATAAAAAGGGGAAAAAAATCCTTGCTAATCTACCCCCTCACTCTAAACAAGGTTATCTGTATTTATTGTAAATATGAAAAGATTCTCATGAATGTTACTGGGATTGGTGGGCTTGAATTATAAGGAGAGGTGGCATAGGCTGGGATGTTTCTCCCCGGAATCCAGGGAGCTGAGGGAGATCCCGTGGAAGTTTATAAAATCATGAGGGGCATCAATAAGGCGTGGGGAATCTAAAATTCGGTGGCATAGATTTAAGGTGAGAATGGACAAGATATAAAAGGGCCCTCAGATGGGCACAGTTTTGACATAGGGTAGTGGATGTATGGAATAATTTGCCAGAAGCATTGGTAGAGGTGGGTACAATGGTAATATTTAAGATATTTTGACCGGTTTGTGGATAAGAAAGGTTGCAAAAGAGATCTGAGACGAACACGGGTAAATAAGAGTAGTTCGGTTGACGTGGACAAATTGAGGCAAAAGGCCGGTTTCTGTCCTGTAGAACTCTATGTATCTGATTAACCTGGAATGCAGAAGAAATTGACCAAACCTGAAGAACATTCAATATGTACGTGCTCGACAGTTTATTACCTGCAATGAGTTGTGATTTCTGAAGTTATGTCAAATGATCAAATATTTTATCATCTTCTCTAGGGTGGAGTTTCAGAATAAGTTCTACAGTGGAGCTGGCCACAAGTTTAACCCATTCTCATTCAAATCCATTCTGGATGGAAATCCAGATGAATAAAGCAGCATACTATAATAAAATGTATCATTGTAAAGAACATTTCAGCTATGGATTCAAGAGATTATTAAGTTGCAAACAAATCACTCATGCATCTTGCTAATCAATGAACATATGTATTATTGATTTTGACAATTCTAGAAATTAATATTTGCAAGTATTAGAGAAGTAATATGCGGGTGAAATTGTAGATTTTGAAATTTAGTTGCGGAAAAGTTGTGTTGAACATAAGTTTGAATATGTCAATTATATTATGTATCTCTGTGTTCATCTACTTTTCAGCATATAATGTGACTTTTTCCATGGGGGGCAAACTAAAATGTATTTTAAAATTATTTTGCATTTCCTTCATTTTGGTAAGGTTTGTTGAGTGATGTACATGTATTAAAATCATGGCTGATAAAATTTTTCCTTTCATTCTCCTGCCATCTCCCTATAACCTTTGCCTTAACTAATCAATCTCTGCTTTAAAATTACCAATAATTTGGCCTCGACAAGTCTGTGGCAACATATTCTACAGATTCATCACCCTCTGGCTGAAGACATTCTCCTTCCCAATGCAAGGAGGGAGAAGAGAATACGGCTGAGATAGATGAGTCTTTTAATCTGTTGTCTGTTTTTCCGAGGCCGTGTGAAGTGTCGATGGGTAGAGGGAGGGTATTTGGGATGGTCTAAACTGTGTTTACAACTCTTCCATTTTTTGCAAACTTGGGCAGAAATTATCTCTTTAAAAAAAGAAATACCAGGAAATACAACCCAAAGTAATGTTCCAACTTTTTTCCAACCTTGGAAATGTGTATTGAAATGGAAAATTTCCACAGGGTTTTTTGGCCGGGAAATGGTGCAGTTGAGTTTGTGTATGATGAATGACATCAAGCTGTGCACCTCTGATACTGATAACAAGAAATGGGGAAGATGTGTTGAGTACCATTTCTGGAATCAGAGCTTCACAGTAGAGAAGATGCTCACTTTTATAATTCTGAACAAAAAAAAACAGTATTTGAATTTCTACGTCAACAATTCTTTCTCCATCATTGATGCTGCGTGACCAGGTGAGTCCACCAGAAACTTGTCTTGCCTTTTTAGGTTTGTACACATTCAATAGCAAGACATTAAAATTGCATGTAGTGTCTTATCACTTGTCAATGTGTTTCCATCGATCTCTCCCAAGATGAAGCCTCCCTTTCCAACACATCTGAAATGCAGTCCTCATTCAGGATCTCAATCTGAAATGTCAGTTACTTCTTCCACTTTCTCCACTTTACCACCCAGATCCCCAACACCCCCCACCCCCCACCCCACCATGCCAAGATGCTGACTTCCTCCAGCAAGTTCTTTTTTTTTTTTGCTCCATTTCCAGCATCTGGCATCTTTTGTGTCTCTGTTTCTGTTTAGAGTTGTATTGTGAGTCCCATGGTTCTGGTTTAGCTTGGATCTTGTCAGCTTTCGTCAGATATTATGATACATTTTTTTTGTTCCTCTCTCAGATGCTGGAAAATCTAATTTTCAATAATTCTTTCAAATCTCTACAGTGGGAAAAATGAAAATGGCCACTGTTCTCTGCCTATTAAATACATCAGTTAGTGCAACGCTGTAACCATTGGAACCGCTATGGAAGTGGCGAGAATAAAGCGAGGGCTAGGTGGTATGGATCCTTGAATATTGCTGCTGCTCTCTGACGGCAGCGTTCCCTATAGATGTTCTCATTGGTGGGGATGATGTCCTCGGTTGTGTAAACTCCCTTTTGCAGGACTTTGTGCTCAGGAGTGTTGATGTTTCCATGATGCAGCCAGTCAGCACACTTTCCACCACACCTCTATAGAAATCTGCCAGGGTTTCCGGTGTCGTACCAAACCCCTGCAAACTCCTGAGGAAGTAGAGGTGCTGGTGTGCTTTCTTCACGATGACAGGCACAAGTCTAACCATCTATCTTTAATATGCAATGTGTTAGAATTGCCAATATTTCAACTTGTGGTGATATGTAATTACACCACTAGGTCACCAGGGGTCATCCCAGTGACCTTGTATTTAAAGCAGTCCAGAGCCTCAGTCTAGCCTTCCAGGTTCATCTTGCAGAGAGGCAAGACCTCTTAGTGTACATATTAGTTTATTAAAGCTGTCTTATACTCGCACTGCTGGTGTGGTTATTGTCAGTTCACAACTATTTCATTCGACAATATGTTTAGCTGCACCAAAAACTGACTACAGGAGTGAGTCTAAGGGTGGATATCCTGTGGTGAATGATTCACCATTAATTAAAGCCTTCTGTTCATCAGAATCATGATGAAATATTTTCTTGTATTTGCATGAGTGCAGCTCCCAAAATATCGTTTTCAACTGTTAGAGTCCAGAGGACCCCAAAAAACCAGCAAGAATAGATATACACTACAATGCAGGGTTATTTAAACAAAAGTAGTTTTTAATTATATTTGAACAAGAAAACAAAATTAAACTTTAACTTATTACTTAACCTACTTACTTACCGGTAACCTACCTAACCCACTTAATCCCCCCTCTAATACTAAGTGCAGGTGTGTGTAATGTATATTTAAGATTAGAAAAGTTCTTTGGATCACAGTCTAATTTCATGGGTTGCAGGCATTTCTTGTACGGTGCACAGAAGTTAGCATTAACAAAGTTCACCAGGCTTTGGTATTTAACAGGCAACTGGTTACCACTCAAGAGGGTTCTAGCTTGTTTCCAGAGAGAGATTCCTTTTGTTCTAGGACATCTGAACCTGATTCCTTTCCAATCAGCCTTGCCGACGAAACTTCCCCCCTTTAGAGTTCTCCAGATGATCCTCTTTCTTTCAGGTCACCTTTCAGACAGCCAGTCTTCTCCTTTGACCAGACAGACTTGCAAAGTTTTTCAGCTTGCCCCTCTGGAACTGATTTCTGTGACTCTTTCTCTCTCACTTTCACAGCCTCCCTCTCTGAGAGCAAAACTGTTCTGCCCCTACCTGCAAAAGTTGCATGCTCTCCCAGGAAAGCTGTATGCTGATACTTTGTTGCTCTTGCAGAAAGCACTCTGCAAAAGTTTTGAAATGTGTGTGTGCAAGCTGCTCTAGCAATTCCTCCCAAGCCCCCTCAAAATATTCTGTAGAAAACAAAAACTCAATGGTATTTAGGATGAAGCAATGAATTTGGCTGGAACCTCATTACCATCATAAATATTCCTGTTCTGTAGCACTGGTTATTCAGAGGCTGCGATGTGTCCTATATACAAAATATGCTACATTTCTTTACTCAGGCAACTCTCAAACCAACCCCCCCCCCCCCCCCTCCTACTAAGGTGCATTGGAATACCAGCACCTGCACCTTCTACTCCAAACTAAAACCTTGCCTCTGTATTATATCAGTCTCCATCATTGCTGGGTCGAACTCCTATACATCACCACAGAGTATAACCTTTAATTATTTTAAATGTTATTTACAGCCAGAATCAGCTTGGCTGATTCTGGCCACTTAAACCCCCTGCACCCCAATTACACCCAAATTAACCTGTATGTTTTTGGTGGGGGGGGGGGGGGTGGGATGAAACTGGAGTGCCTGGAAGAAACCCACAGGAGAACATGCAAACTCCTTACAGATGGTGCCAGATTCAAGCCCAGGTCACTGGCGCTGTAATAGTGTTGTGCTAACCTTCAGCAGAGGGCATGGAGGTTTAGCAAAGCAGTTAACAAACATCTTCGCAAATAGGAATGGGCAATAAAGGCTGGTTTGGCCAATGACATCCACATCCTGAAATGTTAATGTTAAACAAAATTAATAGTAATGATTTCAAATGACTTGACAAGTTGTCATACGAATATTGGCCATCACATCTATATATTCAAGACCAAAAAATTTGTGATAAATATTGCCAAAACATGGTCCCCTTTACGGCTTGTAACTGTTGAACTGCATTATTTGATACCTATTTGCATGTTGTTTGGAATACAAGACTCAGAATTAAATGAAGTTGCTGCTGGGCTCCCCTTTCTGCAGCCTTCAGGGAAAATAATTCTATTCTCTTCTCACAGATAAAATGCTCCATCCCACGCAACATCCTGATGAATCTCCTCCGCCCCCTCTCCAGTGTAATCGCATTCTTTCCATAGTGGTGGCCAGAACTCCCGTTTTGTGCCACAATCTTCCCGTTCTTCTATTCTGTCAGGCTCTAACTATCCCTTTGCCTTTTTAACTACCTTATTTTAATGTTATCTTTATTTTAACATTGCAGCACAGTAAAAAGGCCCTCTGTTCCACAAAACTCGTGCTGACCATTTCACCTACCAACCCTGCACATTTTGGAGGGTGGGAGGAAACCAGAGCACCTGAAGAAAACCTATGCTAGTAATGGAGAGAACGGACAGAGATGGATTAAATCTGGGTCACTGGCATTGTAAAAGTGTTGCACCAACCACTACACTAACTGTGTTTTTCTACCGTGGTTAGTGCTTTTCAGGATCCTTCGACGTGAATAAACAGACCCCCTCCGTTCTTCAATAATTGAGATTCAATGTACATACATATCCTGGCCTCAAAATACACCATATGTTTTCAGGATTAAATTTCACTGCCATTTCTCCATCTAACCAGCTCGTCACTAATATTCAATAACCATCAATTTTCATGCCATCTGTCAATTTACTGATCAAGTCCCTTTCATTCACATCTAAATTGTCCATGTCTGTGACAAAACAGGGTCATGGCACCGATCCCTGTGGGGCATTACTGGTCGCACAATACCAATCACAAAACTAATCTTTGCCCATCACCTTCCACCTCCCACACCAAACTAATTTTGGATCTAATTTGCCAATTGGCCCAGGATTTCATGGCTTTTTTACCTTTTGGATTAGTTTCACTTGCCAAATGCTGTACTGAAGGCCATGTGGTCCACATCAATCACACTATCCTCATAAACACATTTGGTCATCTCTTTTTTAAAAAAATGTGATTAGTCGAACAGAATTTCCATTTAACAAAGCCAAGACTTATTTAATTTATACATCTCCAAGTGCAGAATAATCCTGTTTTCACAATTGTTTTCTGATAATTTCTCTACCTCTGATGTTAGATTTATTGACCTGTAAATGGATGCTGTTTTGATGATACGGGTGTTGTACTTCAATTCATCTGGCACCTTCCAAGGCCAGCAAAGATGTGGATATTTTTGTCAGAGCCCCAGCAGCATCCTCACTTGCCTCCTGTAGCAGTCAGACTTTCCAGATTTCAAATTTATTGTCAGAGCACATACATGACATCAGATACAACCCTGAGATTCTTTTTCCTGTGGATGATGCAGAATTACCACTTATTGGTAATGCAGAAAAATACTGTTCACAGCGTATACAAATAAAGAACTGTAAAAAGATAATGAATGGAAACAAACTGTGCAATACAGAGAGAATAAAAAGATCAATAAAGTGCACAGTTAAGAGCCTTTAAAAGAGTTTGTGATTGAGTTTGTTGTAGAGGAATCTGATGGTGGAGGGGTAGCAGCTGTTCTGGAACCTGGGGGTGTCAGTCTTGTGGCCCCTACACCTCTTTCCTGATTGTAGGAGCGAGAATAGAGTGTGTGCTGGGTGGTGTGGATCCTTGATGTTTGCTGCTGCTCTCCGACAGCAGTGTTCCCTGTACCTGTTCACAATAGCAGTCTAGGATAAAGCCCTGGAAAATGATCTACTTTCAAGCTCACCAAGACATTTGATACTTCATCCTTTTCTGCAGTAATTTTAAATTTAAATTTAGCCATACAGCACGGTAACAGCCCATTTCGGCCCACGAGTCTGTGCAGCCTAATTTACCCCCAATTTATGCCCAATTAACCTATTCCGCCCCTCCCCCACCCTCTTGAACCAGTGCAATTTGAATGGTGGGAGCCCGTGGTGAAAACCCATGCAGTTATGGGGATAATATACAAACTGCTTACAGACAATGCAGAATTCGAACCCCAGGCTGATCGCTGGCACTGTAAAGGTGTCGTGCTAACCGCTACACCAACAATGCTGACCCAATGTAATTTGTTCCAGAAAACTGCCACCCTCCCTCCTTGAACTCTCCAATTACAACGTAATGTACATTGAAGATAATTGTTTGAATGGTGGCATAAGATATCATCTTACTTCTTAGTAATCCACTTTTAAAGATGTGTGCAAATGCTTTTTGTTTACACAATCCATATTAGCAGTAAATCCTCTGGAAGATGATGGGTGTAGGACATGGTATTCTGCAGAGGACCACTTGGCTTCTCAAGCCTGCTTCACCTGCTCCAGGGCTTGTCTCCTCTTTTGTGCCAGTTTGCTACGGGCTCAAGCTCCTGATCTTGTCTTTCATCTTTTCACCTATCCCTTTTAATACCCCCTTCTCAATCTGCACCCCCAGTGATCCAGCGCCTCCAACCCCCTGGGATAGAGGATACACCACCTTCTGCAAGAGTTGTTCCTGCTCATCTCAGTTTTTTAAACAACTGCTCCCTGATCTGGTAACTTGAGATTTTCCCATGTCTGGTAAAATTCACCTTAAGGATCGTATTTCTTTCAATTAGATCATCTATCATTCATTTGAATTCTGAAGAATATAGTTTTATTTTCTTAGCCACTAGGGCAATCTTCTCATCCCAGGAATTAGCTTGGCAAATCTCTTTTAGACAGCTTTCAATGACATTATATTCTTCCTTAAACAAGTTCACACAAGAAAAAGGAACAGAAGCAGGCCATTTAGCCCATTAAGGAGTCAAAAACTGTACATTTTTTAGAAGCAATGTGGTTTCTAAAGGGAGTATGAGAGAAAAGGTTCAGGGCAACTATGGCCTTGTGAAGGAAGGATAAAAGATTAGATCCTTAAAGTTTAGAGGCAGGCAGAGTTTGGGAAAATAATAAATCTGGGGGAGATTGTAAAGGTAGTGGGGAAAGTGATGTTGAGCAGCTCGGGGGGGAAAACAAGCCAATTTGAATTAGTGAGGGTGGGCATGTTAGATATACTCTTGATTGTCATGGAGTGGGTTGCTTCTGTTAACATTTTGCAAATTTGAGTTCACAGAAATTGGCAATAATAAAAATGAAGTGTGGATTTGATTGTAGATGTGAGAATCATTTAAATAAAGCAGGATTTTAGACCAGAACAGGGGAATGGAGAAAGAAGGTTAATCAGCACTGAAGAGATTTGAGGGATGAAGGGTGTTACTTCTGTGGATAGACCGGAGCTGCTGGCATCAGAATCAGGATAATAACCCAGCTCAGAAACAAGCACTTTGAAATATTTTATGTAGTTCTAACTACAGGAATTATGTCAATAAGATTGAAAGAGTGCAGAGAAGATTTACTAGAATGTTGTCAGGTCATCAGGGTTACAGGGAAAGATGGGACAGGTTAGAACTTTATTCCTTGGAGTGAAGAAGAGTGAGGGGTTTACAAGACTATGAGAGGTACAGACAGAGTGGATGTGAATACGCTGTTTCCACAAATTGGGAGAGATAAATATGAGAGATCAGAGTTTTAAGCTGTAGGGGGAAGAGGTTTAGGGGGAACATTGGGGGAGTTTTTCACTCAGAGGATGGTGGGAGTGTGGAATGAGCTGCCAATGCGGTCTCAATCATGCGTTTTAAGTGTAAATTGGATAGGTATATGGATGTGGTTGGCACAGACTAGAGGGGCCGAATGGCGTGTTTTCTGTGCTGTAGCATTCTACGGTTCTAAGTAGAATTCATTATTCCATTATAGATGGATTGACCAAATGGCCTTGTGCGCTGTTGTAGTATAGGTGAGAAATTATCACTGCCCTGGGACCCCTCCATCCCTCCATCCACTGCTCTCTAACAACACTCCCTACAGAACCACCAAGCACCCAGCAAACTAATGGCTTTCTTCCTAATCCTTCCAAACATAAGTAGCTCTTGGCATGTAACATTATATTTAGAATGTAATATACCTGAAATTCTTTAACTTCTGTCTACCGTAAGGCAGATGGAGAGTCACCACTTTGTCCAGCGCCCCTCACAGAAACCTACAGCACCTGGGCAGTCTCCCCTCCAAGTACTGGCCAAGCCTGAGTCTGCTTAGCTTCTGAGGTCAGACAATCTCAGGTGTATTCAGGCTATTAGACCTCTGAGATAAATTATCCCAGATCTTTAATGGGAAGTAAGAAAGAAAAATATATTTCACATCTATTTTACTAATAAAGAACAATCGCTAGGGAAACTGACAAGTAAATTTTTAAAATGCTATATAAATGTTGAAAAATTGAATCTACTATATTACCCACTCCTTCAATAACCACAAAAATATTTAAAAGGAAATTAAAAAAAAGGAAAAAGAGGAAACCAGTTGCAATACATGAGAATGTGGGATTAAAGTCTAGCCTTTGAAAAAGGGCTGGTACAGACAAGATGGGTCAAATGGCCTGTGCTGAAAGATGTTTTGATTTAGTCCAGCACTTTGAAGGGTAAGTCTCTATCTTTGTCACATACGTTGACTTTTAATTTGTCGGACATTCACATTTGGAGATAGGAAGACTTTTAAGTAACTATTAACCTGAGAAAGATACTGCTCTCAATCTTAATTACAAATTGGAAATATTTTAGCAAATTAAATGAATGAAGATTGATTACTTTTTATCACCAAGTGTTGTGAGTGGGATTTATTCACAGACAGGGCTGAGGGCTTGTATTTTCTACACACCAGTCCGTCCCAATTCCCATCACATTATAAGAATGACATTAAGTCAAATGATATTATTTTCAACGTGTGCCTTCCCTATTCTGGAGATCGCATTCAGTGACGCTGGCCTGCAGTGTGTCTACCCCTTTAAGAAATTACAAGCAGCCATTGAAATCGTCTGGCAGGTGTAACCTGTTTGCCAGGTATACCGTGGAAAAGAAAAGAGAACATTTGCTATCCAAAGTGGTTGTAACTAAATCGCCACAACTTGCCCGCCTCTCACTTACTCTTTATCTTGCTTGATAGAACAAATCAGCTATATCACCTGTGTTGAAGTAACCAAAAGGTAGGTTTACAATTTGAATGACTTGGTGTTGGAAACGGGTTGAGAGAGAGGGAGAGAGAGAGGGAGAGGAGAGGGGGAGAGAAAGATTGATTGATTCTTTTTTATTATTACCAGATTGAAGGAGGAAAACAAACAAAAGAGATTTCCCTATGCTTTCGTTGACAGAATGTGGAAAGGATCTGAGGGGAATTTTTTTGTTATGTTTTTGTCTGTTTAGCAACTTCCTCTTAAAAAATTTAAGCTTGGCATGCAGCCATTAAATAGCAATACTGTGGATTAGGGTAGGGTAGTGTTTAAAAAAAAGGGTTGAATGGTCAGTGGAGATTCAGTGGGCTGAAGTGCCTGTTTCTGTGTTAGAAAGGAGTGATATGGTCAGCGTAGCGCGCTGTTACAGCTCCAACGCCCGGGGTTGGAATCCACCGGTGTCGGTCAGGAGTTTGTACACATTCCCCATGTCTGCATAGGTTTTCTCCAAGGGTTCTGGTTTTCTCCCACCCTTCAAGACATACTGGGGTTGTAGATCAATTGAGGCACGGGCTCGAGGGGGTGAAAGGGCCTGCTGCTGTCCTGTTTGTCTAAATGGAAGTGAAAAGCAGAAGAAAGGTCAGAACAAGGTGTCTGAGAGGAGGAGGAGGAGACAGGAGGAAGACTCATCAGAGGGAAGGGATGGAAATGCCAAGAACTCCTTTCCAGAGTAAAAGGTGTGGAGAAGAGCTTGACATCTCATTGAGATGCTTGAGGTTGGGTTTCAACCGCAAACATTGACTTTACTTTCCTCCGTGAAATGCTACTTAACCCACTATTTCTCCAGCACTCTGCTTTTTGCTCCTGCTTCCCATTCTGTGACACTATGACATGTAACCACAGAAAAGGTGTGAAGGAAATGTAACCCAAGACCTTATCCACACGGAAATCCTTGTCTTAGGTAGATATCTCTGAGGAGAAACATCGGCCCATTCTCGGTTTCACCACAGTCATCCCATTGAGATCTGTGACCTGAAATATATTCTAATGGTTTTCCATGGACTATTTCATCCGTGGAGGTCAGGTTTATGTTTCATCCTCAAGGTTCTAGCCTCCGCTGCTTATTTCTGCCACTCTCATAGATTTCTATGCACTGCTGCTTTGGAGAGTCCCTGTTGTGTCTGGAATAGTATCAGGTTTGGTGGGTTCACAGAGATGCAAGTTTGGACATAAGTAGTACAATAAGAGATAACTTCATTGTATACACAGGAATTAAACAGGGGAAGATGTCAAACAATACTTAATCAATGATCACGCAGTCATGAAGCATATGGCCAAAGGCTTTAATATCTGGAAACCTCTAGCATACAACTACATGCTTCTGGCCTGGACCCAAGACCTTTATTGGGAAACTACGGGGAGGAGTTACCAGGTTGGAGGTGGGTCGGCCTGTGCAGCCCAGTGAGGTTCCTCACCTCCATTACCATGTTCCACCACAATCACTCCTTCCTTTCTGGATTAAGTCCTGTGGGGTGAAGTGGCACATTGTCCATTGTCATTATCTCTGGACATGCAGGCTATACCAGATTCCACCGGTCTGGTGGTTTTATCTGCCGCTGCGATCGCCGCAGTACTGGTGATGTGTCTTTGTCGGCTCCTACAGTGCGGCAACCCATCTGGCGGGCTAAATGTCCGGGGATGCTGAGCTGTGGCAGTGTGAACTGGTTCCGGGGGGGGGGTGGGGGATATCAGTTTCGCTGGGAGTTGCAGAGGTGTTGGGGTGAGGGGCCTGAGGGGTCATTGTGGTGGATGTAAGAGATCATTTACCTGGCTGATACCTGGAGCTGGCTGGTTGCTGATGAGGGCTTCTGGGTGCACCTCCCTTGCCGGGACCCCTGTTCGAAGATGGACACCGTGTCTTCCCGTCCATCCTGGTACTGTATGTGGGGGTACATGGGGTTAGCATACAAGAGGTGCACCTCTTCAACCAGCAGGTCTGCCTTGTGGGTCCTACTATGTCTGTGGAGAAGCACTGGGCCAGGGGACATCAGCCAGACCAGCAGTGTGATTCCCAAAGTTGACCTCCTAGGGAAGGAGAGTAAGTTCCTCATATGGGGTGGTGTTCATGGCCGTAGAGTAAGGACCTGGAGACACGCAGTGCTTCCAGAAGGACCTCTTTCCACTGGAAGACAGGCATTCCTTTTGACTTGACGGCCAAGAGGATTGCCTTCAGGTCATGCCGTTCTCCCTTTCCACCTGTCTGTTCATGCGGAGGTTGTAACTGGTGGTCCTGCTTGTGGCTATGCCCTTGGACAGGAAATACTGACGCAACTCCTCACTCATGAATGAGGACCCCCGGTCACTGTGAATGTAACTGGGGTATCCAAACAAAGTGAAAATGTTGTGGAGGGCTTTAATAACCATGGATGTGGTCATGTCTGGGCAAGGGATTTCAAATGGGAAGCAGGAACACTCGTCCACAATATTCAGGAAGTATATGTTCTGATTCATGGATGGGAGGGGGCCCTTGAAGTCTACACTGAGATGTTCAAAGAGGCAAGTAACCTTGATCAGATGAGCTCTCTCCAGCCAGCAGAAGTGTGGCTTGCACTCCACGCAGACCGAGCATTTACGGGTCAGCTCCCTGATCTCCTCCACTGAATAGGGGAGGTTGTGGGCCTTCACGAACTGGAAGAGCCTGGTGAACCCGGGGTGGCAGAGGCTATCATGGAGGGCTTGGAAGTGATCTTCTTCTGCTCTGGTGCAGGTTCCCCTGTACAGGGGATCAGGTGGCTCATTGAGCTTCCCCAGTCGATAGAAGATCTCATAATTGTAGGTGAACAGCTCAGTTCTCCACCTCATGATCTTGTCATTTTTGATTTTCCCCACTGTTTATTGTTAAACATAAAAGCAACGGCTCTCTGGTTTGTTAGCAAAGTGAAGGGTCTGCCAGCCAAATAGTGCCTCCAGTGATGCACCGATTCCATTATAGCCTTGTGCCTCCTTCTCAATGGCCAAGTGCCTGAGTTCAGGGGTTTTGGGAACAGAATGCCACAGGCCTGCCTGCTTGGGTTAGTGTATCAGTCAGGACAAAGTCAGAGGCATCGTTCTCTACTTGGAAAGGGATGGATTCATCAATGGCATGCATGCTACCTTGGCAATCTCCCTTTTAATGCCCTCAAATGCCTCGTGGCTGTTTTTACCAGGGGGTGAGCTTTGTCCATGTAGTTGGGGTCCACTGGACATAGTGCGAGAAGAACCCCAGGCACTTTTTAAAGTCTTGGAGTTCTGGGGTTGTGGGAGTTCCAGCAGGGGGCGCATGCACTTGAGGTCAGGGGCAATGACACCATGCTCCACCGTATACCCCAGTATTGCCAACCGTGTGGTACTGAATGCACATTTTTTCTGATTGCATGTTAAGTGGTGGCCAGAAACTTTTGCAGCTTCTCATCGTGTTCCTCTTGGGTAAGGCCACAGCTGGTGACATTATCCAGTTAGGGATATTTAGTTTTTAATTTATTGTCAACCACCACGTGGTCCATTTCCCTTCAGAACACGGGCACTCCATTTGTGAGGCCGAATGGGACCCGCAGAAAGTGATAGAGGTGGCCTTGAATGCCATGTATGGATGGTCCTTGGGACAAATCTGGTGGTACACCGACTTAAGATCAATGGTGGAAAAGACCTGGAATGGGGAGATCTCATTCACCATGTTGGCCATGCGGGGGTGGGGGTAGGCGGCCAATAAAGTGAACCTATTGATGGTCTGGCTATAATCGATGATCCCCACTTTTAACTACCATCATCTGTGCCCTCCAGGGACTGTTACTGGGTTCTATGATGCCCTCCACTAGTAGCCACCCCACTTTGGCTTTTGTAAACTACCTATCCCTGGGGTTGTATCACCTGCTTTTTGTGTGACAGGTTTGCAGTCAAGGGTGAGGTTCCGGAATAGGGGAGTGCAGAGGGATCTAGAGGGTGGCCAGCCATCAGGTCGGTTGCCCTTGACACCATTCCCATGTGTGATTGGCCACATTGGGAAACGGGGACGGGTCCTCTAGCAATTGGTTATTTCTGACCATGAATGGGGGGTGAGATCCATCAAACTTTATCAGCACACTCTTAACCTGACACTGGAAATCTAGCCTTGGTATGACTGGTGCGCAGAGGTGGGGCATTTCTAGCAGCTTGAAGTTTTGGTACTTCATGCCTCTAACAGTTAGGTTCACGGTGCAGCACCCGTAGATTTCCGTGAAGTGGGACTTGGACACTAATGCTACCTTGCACTTGGCAGGGGACACTGGCATGGCACATCGCTGGACTGTGGCTGGGTGTATAAAGCTCTCCATATTCTGACTGTATCAAATGGGCATCCCGCGTTGTGACCATTTACCTCGGTGTCCAGTTGGTGTAGCGTGTTCTGATCTACCATGATGAAGGCCAGTGTCAACTTGTTGACGGAGTCGCTGCTGCTGTAATGATGGGATGGCTGCCTCCAAGATGGCTGCCCAGGAGATCTCGAAGATGGCCGCCCCCATGGTTGCACGCAGAGGAGTTCAGAAGGGAA